>NW_026712879.1:0-57016 GCF_030625045.1 Achroia grisella | reverse complement strand
TGTATCTTATCTATCGTAAATCTATACAGTCGAGACGTAAACTAATGGAAGGGTCTCAAGTGTCGACAGAAATATTACAAGTGTAGGCACAATATGTTTTTTCCTAAGGTCTATTTATGATTATTATTATTTTTATTACAGAATATTATCTATGCATCCCTCTCCAACCTGACAACGGTAATAATAAATGACTCCCATCCACACACAATATATGTGAACCAAACAAACATACAATCATACATAGAAACAAATGAAAATAATGAAATTAATTCTTTTGATGGCATCGATAATGAAGATTTAAATGAAATAGACTTTAAAAAAAGGTCATTTAAAAACAGAATTGAATGACACTGGCTTGGAATCAAATACAACATTAAAAGAGTTTAAAACTGAACTGAAATGCACAGAAGATGAACTAGAAAAAAATGTCACAGATAAAAAATCTAAATCTAATAATAAATGGGCTAAGAAGCGTGCGCTACAGAATAAAAAACCTAAATTTAAAATTATCGAAAGTGATAAAGCTTTTATAAAAGTACAAATAAGTCCAGAGGAGTTGAGAGAGCATATAGAGAGTGAAAGAGTTAGAGGGAGTTATAAAATGAACAGATTTAAATGTGAGACTTGTATGATGGGATTTAGTAAAGAAAGTCAACTTAAAAGTCATAATGTTAGACATGATAAGGTTAGTTACCTTATACAACCTAGAATAGTTGTTTTTTAATGTAATTCAAATGGAAAGGCTGTTGGCCTGCTTGATGGTAAGTGATGTACCCGCCTGCGCTAACGGTTTACGCTGGCAGGGCACCAGTGGAGGATGATAAGATGAACATGAGGTCAGGTCAGTTAGCACATCGTATAGTCTAATTTCCAGGGACAACCGTGTGGAAGTCAACCTGACATGGGACATTGCTAGCAATGGGGTTATCAGTACTGTTCGGAGTAAGTAGAGCTATTTAGTATCATTGACCTCAGACATTAGTGTTAATATGGATCAACCCGCGACGTTTCCGCTTTGTCGTGATATCCCTGCATAATGCGCTCTCGCTCACACGTACAGGTAGTGTCACAGGTGTGACTAGAGTGACGCATCTATTTTTGTCTCTTTCTGCACTGCAAATATCCATATTATTTTATCACTAGCTACCTACCCTGGCTTTGCATGGGTGTAGATATATTACCTTCGTCTTGAACCACATTATTTAAAAAAAAGAGCTTCTAAATCCGTTGCGTAGTTTTAAAGATTTAAGCATACATAGGGATGGACAGACAGCGACAGCGACTTTATTTTAACTATGTAATGATATATAAATGATATAAAATAGATCTACCTGCTCCGAACTCTGGTTATCAGTCTACATTACTAACAATCCCCTTGCCACTCCCCCACTCTGAATTATCAAGGGATATTTATTATTTTTTTATCTTTTCCAGGGGCGGCCGTACATTTGCGACGTCTGTAATACTAGCAAACAGGACAAGAGACGTCTATCCGCACATATACGAAAACATTACTACAAATATATATGTTTATTATGTAAAATCACGTGTTATGACAGCAAGCATATAAACTCCCACATGAAAGGACATAAGAAAGCGTTTGAGTGCTTGAAATGTGGACTTAAATTTGGGTAAGCATTACCTATTAATTAATTAGAATAGAAAATCATTTATTTGTGATAAATTCATGGTGATTTTACCACGATGTGCTAACTGACCTGACCTCATGTTCATCTATCATCCTACACTGGTGCTCCGTTAGCGCAGGCGGGTGCATCATTCCATTATAATCAATAAGAAAAAGGTTGAGATGGGGCATGGTACAAAAAAGGTTGGGAATGTTCTAGATATGACATCTAGAACATATACTTTGCGGAGTTAGACTAGAAATCTACTATCTGCCAACCAGCTCGCTTTGATTAGTAAATTTTATTACTGTAAATATATGAAATCATACATGGAGGGAAGCGCCTTGCAAAACTAGTTTTAGTAACAGGTTTAGGAAGGTTACAGAAACGCTAGGTGGTAGTTCTGGTTAGATTATGGTTATAGATGATAGCTCTTATAATGTACAACTTTCGGACGCTTAGTACTTGCGCAGCGTTGTAAAGGAATGTGTCAGTGAAGTTACAGGATAAGAGACAGTTGAGTGGTATCACGGGTGGCATGATAACGTGATATCCGTAGTGTTGTCACTAACCCAAAGAGAGACTATGCATAAGTAGTGTTATAGTCTTATTATTATTATTCCAGAAGCCGTCGTGAGTTCTTCAAACACTTCAAGGACTGGCATGAGAAATTCATTTGCAATTACTGTGGCATTAGTTTTAAGATGCGGTACTGCATTAAAGACCACATCAGGTACGTTTTGAAATATATATATGGACGGCCTCGGAAGTCTAGCGGTAGCACACTGGTTATGGGTGGAATATTACTGGGATGGGTTCGTTTCCTCGCACGGGCCAAATATTTGTTTTCCGGAGTATAATTGTTTGTATCAGTCTGGGTGTTTTTTATGTATAATATGTATGTATTTACGAAAAAAAATCGATGTATATGTATCAGTTATTTAGTACCCATAACACAAGCTTTATCTACCTTAACTTGGGTCTGGATGGCGCTGTGTGAATGTCTCAGGACATTCACATAGCGCCACGATTATTATTATTATTTAAAAAAAATGTGTCTAAGTAGTTATATGTCTAGTACCCATAACGCAAGCTCTAATTAACTTGGGACTAATGAAATAACGTAAGTTTGATTATATCGTGATGATCTTATATGAAATATATAATAATCCTTACATAGTATAAAATCAAGTTGCTTCCGCTGTCTATTTCCCTATATCTTTTAAACTACGCAACGGATTTTAATGCAGTTTTTAGCAATAGATAGAGTGATTCAAGAGGAAGGTTTATATGTATAATACATGGTTTAAAAAAAGTAATTTAATTGAGTTTCTTGCCAGTTCTTCATTGGATCTATATACTGAACTGGACGGTAGGGAAAAAGTATAATGTAATAAAAAAAAAATTATATTTTATTACTAACATAGGATAAGTTATGTCATTAAGCTGTTACTAACAAAATGGATCATGTTGTCTGAAACAAAATTATTATTATTATTAAAAAAAATTAATATCATAAGCGCCTAAAATGTCCTACATGAATAAATGATTTTTTAATTTTAAATTTAATTTATTATATCTGTGATAATCTACAGAAAACAACACAGCCCATTTGAGTGCAAGCCGTGCAATAAGCGCTTTGCTAGGTACAACGGCCTCTGGCTTCACAACAAAACGCATCATATGGAGAGTCCACCAGCCGCCGCTTACTGCGTCGAGTGCGACAAACGCTTCGCCGACATCTACAGATACAGATGGCATTTGGCAAACAGCGCGAGACACAAGCCAGTCAAGAAGGTGAGGTGAGTCTAATTGTTGTGGTTGGGTTCTTTTGCGCTGGATGGTATGTATAGTCAAATAAATAATATGTTCGTTTGCAGAATAGATTTGTGTTAATTTAATCATTTTTTACGATTACGTGAAATTTGATACTAAACCGTAATCGATAAGACAACCTAACACTAATATTATCAACGCTATTCGTTATAATAAAGTACTGGGTTGATTGCCAGAAACGCTTCGCCGACATCTAGAGATATAGACAGAATGTAGGGGTTGTTCCTACACTTGTTGATAATGATGATTGATATTGATAATGATAATTGATAGTTATAATTGATAATCTACGGGGATGATAAATAAAAGATACGTCCCGTAGTGAGCGCTTGATGTTGTACACTGATTTATTGTATAGTAATATATGTATAGTGAAATGATATATGCTACGTAAGTGATAATTTATAAGTATATTATTATTATGGTACGGTGTTCCGTACATCCTGCCCCTCTAAAAAGAAAAAAAATTGCTATATTCGAACATTAAACAAAAATAATAATGAGTCTTAATTTTAAATGATATAAAGTTATTTTACATGCTATAAGGTGATTGAACAATATTTATCTTACAACTAAACAAACTATAACTAAACACTAATTACACAACACAAGAAACGTTACGTAGTTTGAGATTTTGTTGATAATAAATGTACATAAATATTCACCTCAGGAATCAAATAATCTTTATAAAAACCTCTTTCCTTTTCTGTGTAAATTTCCCTTATTATATTTTCTGATGGATAATGTATCCTCATTGTACAATTATTTTTGTTTTGTTGTAATTAAAAAAACATAAAATAATTTAAGTAGTGGTCACTCTATTCTCCCAAATTTGAATTTTAAAAACTATATTTATTATAAACATGTTCCAATATTATTTGAAAAAAATACGAGCTGAGTTTCTTGTCAGTTCTTCTCATCTCGATATCATTCCGAACTGACGGTAGATTTGACATATCGTCTGTAATAGACCTACATGAATAAAGATATTTTGAATTTGAATTGAATTTGTAGTCGCTGTGGGAATTGTCCTGAGTTATTATTATTAATGCTAATGCAAAAAATACTGGTATAACTACACTTTTGTATTCGATTTTCTTATGATATACTTATTTTGTTACAGAGTGCCGTGTCCGGACTGCGAGAAGGTGTTTACAAAGAATATCTACATGAGAGATCACTATAATTTGGTGCACTTAAAGTATTATAAATACCATTGCGAGCAGTGTGACAAGGTTAGTATTGTTCATGTTAATATTCCAAGGAAATGATAAACAAGATCTAATCACTACGACTGATTTATTCTTATTTAATTACTCAACCAGTTGGTTGTATATTTAATATTTTCTCTATATGAGTATTTAACTGAATTAGTTTGTAGTTAGTTTAAACATTTCAACTTAAACATGTAAAATAACAATAAAATTATTTAAAAGAACAACACGGAAGTTTCTTGCTCGTTCTTGTGATGAGACAGCTTTCCGAATGAGCGGTAGATAAAAAAAATGTGATGACTATTCAAAAGTGCTTTAATTTAAGTTTATTTAAATAAATGATTTTCTATTCTAAAGTGACGCCCCACCTGATGGTAACCGTTACCTAGTTAGCTGTCACGGCAAATGCTGGGTGTCTGGCGTGTTGCCAACCTTGCACATTAATATTATTGATGTTTTTTGTAATTTGTAATTGTTTTACGTGTGTATGTGTGTGCATATGTATATATACATACATATATATTTGTAATATGTATGTTAAATGCGTGTATGTACATATATTTATATCAATATTGGTTATCAATAAATGTTATTTCTTCTTTCTTCTTCATCTTACGAAACAGCTTCCTATTCTTATTATATGTTGTAATAGTGTAAGCAGGGAGTGAGAAGAATTCAAAATTTCGTAACGTTACATTTTAAAATATAATATGTCACATATTTAATAATTTTTAGCATATGAAAATACTAAAAATGATTAAATATGTGACATAAACTTTCATCCTTACCTCGGTGGTTTAGCACATCGCCTTAATTCCGATAGTCGCGGGTTCGATTCCTCGCACGACACATATATTTATATTCATAAGTATGATTGTTTGTATCGATCTAGATGTTTTCTATGTATTTACAAAAAAAAAGTATTTTTTTCAGTTGTCTCTAACTCTATCACAAGCTCTGCTTATCGTAGGACTAGATGGCGTTGTGATAATTATCCAGGGCTATTTATTTATTATAATATTAGTATGGTATATAGGTATAATATCACTATACTAATCAACAGAATTTCATACGCAATGCAGACTTGGTGAAGCATAAGCGTCGCATCCATGACGGCATACTGCCGCCACGCAATAAGATCTGTTACATATGCGGCAAAGGGTTTACGGTGAGTAAAAACAAATCATATCCTAGAGACCAGACTGCGAATCAGCAAATACAATATCATAATTATAATTAAATTTATCGTCGATGCTTCACACAGCTGCTGTACAAATCTTTGAATTTCTCGCTTGTTCTATATTATAACACGCATGTATTAAACATTTCTCTTGAATCATAATCTATTGCTGAAAACTGCATTAAAATCCGTTGTGATTTAAAAGATATAAGGGAACAGACAGCGGCGGCGACTTTTTATAGTATGTAAAGATTGATCAGCAATAAAACTATTATATATTACAACTAGCTTTAGCCCGCGGCTTCGCTCGCGTTAATTTATCCCCTTGGGGTGGAATTTATCAAAATCCTTTCTTAGGGGAATGCCTACGTCATAGTAGCTTTATGCATGCAAAGTCTCAGCCCGATCGGTTTAAAATTGACAAAGTTTCATACAAACTTTTATTCCTTATTTTATCCCCTTGGGGGTAGAATTAATCAAAATCCTTTCTTAGTGGATGCCTACGTCATAACATCTACCTGCATGCCAAATTTCAGCCCAATCCGTCCAGTGGTTTGGGCTGTGTGTTGATAGATCACTATGTCAGTCACCTTTGAGTTATATATATTTAGATAGATGTCAAACCTCAAGGTGTTAAGCAATCCACAGGTGCACGACCTTTATTTGTGTATTTAAGTTTTAATAAATAAATGTTCACCAGCTAGATTTATCTAGAAGTTGAACACTCTGCCGTACATCCAATGGTTGCCTGTTACATTCCTCAAACATTTGTGTTCATGAGTATGATTGTTTTATCTGTCCGATGTTTTCTATATATATTATGTATTAAAAAAAATATATCTATATATTTATACTAGGCTAGTAACCATAACACAAGCTCTGATTAGATTGGGACTAGATGGCGCTGAGTGAATTATTCTGATATATTATTATTATTTTTAAAAAATTAACTATATTTACTATTTCTAGTACCCATAATACATATTCTGGTTAGCTTGATATTATATGGCGCTGTGTGAATTGTCCAGTGATGATATTATAATATATATAACATGTTAAACGCCTTGTAGGCCACCGGTGACCTCATAATGTCTGGATCTTTGCGCCGCGTACGTCACCCGTGACCTCACTTTAGAGATGTGTTTAATAAGTATTTGAGCGTCGGCGCGTGATTTTTTCTAGTAGTACGACTAGAATGACCGAAGCGGTACAACAATACTCTCTTATGACTTCGCGGCTCATGCGAATAGAAAATGTGTTTTTGTCCCACAGCGCCACGGTGGTCACTGGTGACCGAAATGAATTTTCTTTATTTTCCTGGAAAATTTCTGTCCCAAATTAAAAAATAAATACGTTTTAATGTTTACCGATGTCATAAAAGGATTTTTTTTTCATACAGTTAAAAAAGGGTTTTTGTCATTTTTACAATGGCGTTGAAAATGTTAAAAATGTACCTACCTACATATTTCTATCAGTTGTCTAGTAACCATAACGAAGGTTTAGCTTGGGATTATATAGCTCTGTGTGAATTGTCCTAAAATATTATTATTAAAAAAATGAATTTTTTTTTCAGACAAATAAGATATTAACAAATCATATACGCACTCACACGGGGGAGCGTCCGTTTTCGTGCGCACAGTGCGGCGTCCAGTTCGCACATCGAGCGGCCTTACACGCGCATGGACGCGTCCACACCGACACACTCACGAGGGCAGAAGGAACCTAGCATTACGGCTGAATGTGTTAGTCATACAGGATTTTTTTTTAATATTTATCACTATAAATATAAAAAAAAATCCTGTATGGCTCTGCTTTTCATGTGTCCCGACATTCTTTCATGTGTGCAATGTAGCGCGGTAAAGCCAGCGCGCTTAGTATTGAGCGATTGTATTTTATGTATTCATTCTTTATTGCACTATTTAAAATAAATGTACAATTGATGAGCTTAATGTATTCTGGTATTCTCAACCAGCTAACCATTTGGTAAAAACAGAAAGCGGTTGAAAGGTGTACTATTGGTATTTACCTAACTTAGGTAAATGTGTCAATACCAATATGCTTACATAACAATAATATATACGTACTTACTATAATAGATATAATATATATAAATAAATAAATAAATTTATACATAATAAAGACTTTTATTTTTGTATCACTCGCGCGCGATACGTGTACGTTTCATTTCATTTAATATTTTAGTTTTATTCCACATGTTTTATTTTTCAAAGACATGTTCAGGTATTATATATTATCAATAACTCTATAATTATGTCTTTGCTCTATAGTCAAATGTCCTAATATTAATTAATTATTATAAAGCCCCACACACGATGTTTGCACGCGGAAATGAGCTCACTGTCTGCGTGCGCCGTCTCTCTTTCTTTTTGTCTACATTTACATGCACATTCATTCCTGCGTGAAAGAGCGTACGTGTAAAGACAGATTATGGCGTATATTTGTCACAAGTAGTTTTATTAAAAGAAAAACGTAAATGTTAAATATCCTAGCTATATATTGAAATATATAATCAAGAAGGAATTGTAATTTTATTTATATTTATTATATATATAGGATATCATAGCCTAGTGGTATACCCTAAAAACGCCCAAGAGGTCGTCCTATATATAGGTATAATCTGACGGACATCAGAAAAAACTTGTGTACTATATTTCTGGTTAACTCCGATAAAGGAAATTCCGTTATCAAACCAAAAAATAGTCTGCGATGGCAGTAAGCTTATGATGTATACAAAAATATACCGACCGAATTGCGTTAATCAAAACATACACATTTTGCATTATCTCTGACTACCTAATTGAGTTTAATTAATAATTAATTAACGATATTATTAACTTTATTATTATTAATATATATTATTAAGTTTAATTAACGGTATCTGTGTGTTGTGGACTTCATAGTGTATTGCTGGCCACTTAAAAGCCACTTTTTTACTTTAAAAAGAATGTACATGAATTTGAGTTGTTAATTTTGTCATACAAATATATACGATTATATTATATTTAATTATATTAACTTTTTTTTTGCATCGATTTATTCTATATAGTTATCGAGTAGATGCAATAGTTTTCTGCACATGTATATAGAACCGACATACAAATATATATATCCATACATACATAATATCCCCCACACTGTGTGTAATGAGCATCATAAGATATAAATATAAATATTTGTCTGCGTACCTACCTCAGTCCCATTTTTTTTAACCACCAAACAGCTTGCTCTGTAAGCTTTTTCAGTTGTAGTAATGCAGTTTGGCGTTGATATTATAAAATTATCCTGTAACGCATAACATATTAGTCCTTTGGAATGATAAGTAACGTATCACGACTATCACATAGATGCTGCTCTTATATATAGACTAACTGTTCCCACGACTTCGTCCGCGTAGAATTTAACTTTATTTTTTCAAAATAAAAGTAGCCTAAGTTATTCCTAATTGCATCACTTACCTGCCAAAAAAGTCCCGTTAAAATCAGTCTAGCCATTTCAGAGATTAGCCGGAAAAGATAGACAGACGAAAATTGAAAAAAAAATGTTATTTTGGCATATGCACAGTATTTATATTCAAATGCCTGTAGTAAAAAACTGTTATATCAATATTACAAACAGACACTCCAATTTTATTTATATGTATAGATGACCGTTACCACTTACCATAAAGTGGGCCGTCACTTTATTTACCATCACCAATAAAAATAGGACATATTTTTATGCAAGTTAAGTTATTGGTTTTTCCTAATCCCAATTGAAGTTATAAATTACATAAGAAAACAAACTGTGTCAATTCATTAGATAAATATATTTGTTAATGATTTTCCGGTGGTTTAATATTATTTTATAACTCAATATCTGAACCGGTTTTATCCGGTTTGAACAACCGTTTTTATTTTTTTCAAACTATTCTAATGGAGTTAGCCGCATCTGGCCTTTACAGCTTCACCGTCTTCTTACATAGATTATCGGTAAACTCGTGTTTAGTGGTCTGTCCGGGTCTGCACCGGTTTCCGTCGCTTGTGCCTGTCGTGCAGCAGCTTGCGGTGCGTGTAGAGAGCGCCCGATTGCGCGAACGTGGCCGCGCA
Source organism: Achroia grisella (assembly GCF_030625045.1). Lineage (NCBI taxonomy): Eukaryota > Metazoa > Arthropoda > Insecta > Lepidoptera > Pyralidae > Achroia > Achroia grisella. Next base: position 47,052 of record NW_026712879.1, on the reverse strand, counting down.
CTCCGAGCACGAGAACGGACGCGCGCCCGTGTGCGCGTTCATGTGCTGCTGCAGCCCGGACTTCGTCTGGAAACAGACCATTATCAACTTTATGACAATGCACTTAGGTGTCCTTTACAACAGAAAAAAAAATTACCAATTTTTGTGAATTGATGTAAGTAATGAAAGAGGGGCTAATGTGTAGGGACTGGCAATCTACCTGACATGATCTAAATACATATAATCAACTTTATTGTTACGGAACTCTTTAAGAGTTATTAGAAAGATTTACTTTTTTATATTTTTGACATGTATTTGAAAATGAATTTCTTCTTGTTGTACCTATATTGTTTTCCTCTCGTACCATATTATTCCTTGTAACATAAAAATAAATAATTTTCTAATATAATATAGTTTGTTTCGCGATCTTCTTCCAATCCTTCACGAAGTGGCGACCGTGAATAAATAATTGGTGATTTATTATAGAGCGATAAGAGAACGACAATTATTGAGTAAAGCGTAAGAGTAAAGAAGCGGAAATATGACAGTCTCTGTGAAAAACATGCTACGCTTAATGAAATAGTAAAATCTGTTCGTTGTGGTTATATAACGACGACAGAAACGAAGCAGAATTTGAAGCGGACATAGATACCACGGAAGAATATAAAAATAGATGGTATGCACTTAAGTAAGTCGCGCAGACCAGAAAATGAATGTTTTACATGAAGCTTGTTATAATAAAGGCCAGTTTATTGTACAATCAATTTATTGCAACAACTAAACTTATTAACTTATAAAGACATAGGCAGTAATATTAGAGTTATTTCCGTAGACTTTCATTTACACATCATGGAGAACGAAACACTCAGCACTCGTTAGTACTCGTTACATATACATGACATTTTGTACAGCACTCAGTTGACTATTACTTTGACAATGACATATGTTTCAGTACGATCATAGACTACATTATATTTCAACAAAGCTAAAAGTTCAACATCAAATGGAACGGTAAGAAATATAACAAATGAACGTCGTTACCGTTTACCAGTTCTGGAACTTCCAAAATACAATAAAGATGTTAAAAACTGGATTTTTTCAGTGACCTATATAAAAAGATAGATAAGGACCAGAATATAGATAATGAAGACAAGTTTCAGTATATATTGCAATGTATGGAGGCTTGTTCTAGTGCCAAAAAATTAGTAGAGAGCCTTCTAACAATGGAGATAATTATTTTAAAGCACTAGAACCGCTGAAACAGAGATTTGCTGTTTCTAAAAAAGGCTTATAACAATGCAGTTATGTAGGTGCTTTTTAGAACAATAATTAGAAAACTTTACATGTTTACCATTGAAGACTGAATTGAAGAATACTGATGTAATGAAATGAAAGGCTGATGCATCGAGACTGACACTCTACCTGCTATATGATCTAAAATCTAAATGAATCATTATCAACTTTAATGCATTTAGCGTGTTATGACCAAAACAGCAAATTTAGAGACAAACTTGAATCGGAAGATCCCAAGCCAAATGTGAATGTCTAAAAATTATTTTTGGGACGACGCAATTAAAATATTATAAATGCAAAAAGATCGGTCACTACAAAACCAATGCCAAATGAACAGAAAATGAAGTTTTACATGAAGCTAAAAGTTCAACATCAAATGGAACGGTAAGAAATATAACAAATGAACGTCGTTACCGTTTACCAGTTCTGGAACTTCCAAAATACAATTAAGATGTTAAAAACTGGATTTTTTCAGTGACCTATATAAAAAGATAGATAAGGACCAGAATATAGAACCAGAATATAGTTATTTTCAGTACAGCTTTTTTAAATGGCCAATATAATTCAGAATATTGGTATTATAAACTCTACTATTATTAAAAATAATGTTTCTTGAATGTACATTGTCATTTATTAATATAATAATAATAATAAACTATCACTACTAACGATAAACCCTTTAATGTATAAAAAATGGTATGTGGATTCGAATGCAAGTATCAATATAATTTTCAATCAAGAAATATTATTGCTAGTTCGACAGGCAGATGAAATGAAGGTCATAATAGTTGCAAATAAAATGGAAGAGAATCAAATAAATGTAAAAGATCGCTAAACGATAACACCTACCTTTTGTGTCTACATACTTTACATATTCCGTTTTCTTATGTATTTTTTTAAGGTGCAATAAAAAGTAACAAATAAATAAATAATTTGTCTGTACCAGTTATATGCGCCGGGGATACAATGATCACTACAAAAGTGAACGGTTCTCAGTTCGACATCACAGTGAAAAACATTTCGTGCATTCCTAACCTGACAACAAATTTGTTGCCATTTGGCCAGTTGATAGAAAATGGAAATAGAGTGACCAAGAAAAGAAAAGAAAAATATTTGTCTTATAGTCCAATGAAATATTTGACGAAATATTTTAATACTTTGACGAAATCAAATATTAATTATATATATAAAAAAATTGTAGATTTCTTAACTGCTCATTTAAAATATAATAATATATATGTTCAAATTGCTCGTGAAGATGTTGATGTTCTAACTGTAAATCAGCAATAATAAAGAAAGAAAGAACTAACAGCCAAGTTAATGTTACAGGGAATGATACAGATTTATTTGGAATAATGATTGCTCTCTCACCAGATTACATAAATTTAGATTTTTGTAAAGCTTCTACTTCAAAAAACCCTACATTCCACTCAACAGCAATTCACATTAATATGAAACCACATATTTTGTTTGTCTATGATTTCGGAGGCTGTTATTCGACTAGTGCTTTATTCCGAAAAGGCAAGAAAACTATTTTGAATCTTATGCAAAAAGATAAAGCTTTACAGGATGCATGTCAAAACTTTTATAGCTCTCAAAGCTTTAGTGGCACTGGCATGGCATTCTAATAATAATATTATAATGCCATAAGAAAAGAAAGACTGTCACTAAAGATAAATAAAAACATGACACACAGACATTGAGAAACTTTAATGTTATAGGTTTACCAGATTAATATAACCATATTATGTACAAAATGGGTAAAGAATCAATAACAACTGCGAGTCTTTTTAAGGAAATTGGTAAACATGAATAAACAAACAATAAAAATAATAATTCTGACGCCTGTCTGTTGCTACCACTGTTTTATTCTCAATATACGCTTGCAAATAAAATTTTATTTTATCACTATTACATTTAGTATAAGATGCTACTAATCAAAGAACCAGTGACGCCTCAATATCACGCAAAATACTTACTTCAAACGCCTTAGAACAGATGGTGCAAATTTTGTTCTTCGGTCTGCACTTGCCTTCGTGCTTCAACCGGACGTGAATACGCAGTCGCCGCGACGTACTGAATGCCTGCAACGATACAAGTTACTGGAGATGTGCTACATAGCATGCATCTTACGTGGTCTTTGTACAAATTCGTCTGTTTAAGTAGTACCTCAGTCTCGCCTATTTCCGAAGAAGTTGGCTTCGTTAGCTGTTTCAGTTGTAGGGTAAAATTAAAAATTACAGGATAACAGGCATGATATTTTAATTCTATAGAATCGCAAAGCATGAGTGATATTACGAGCATTACGTGATAATGCGATTTACCATTTACCATGAAGTGGGGCGTAATTTTTCTCAATTTCTGTCTCACCTATTTCTGCCACTAAACAACTTCGAAAGCTATTTCGGCCTGTACCTAAATCATCAGTAATAATAACGCAGGAGTGGTAACCTTGGTTTTTTTTTTCGAACTATTTTAATATTGCCTTTACAACTCCACTGAACGATAAGGGGCGAATATAGATGGCACTACAAACTCGCGGAAGGACGTATGGAACGGCTCAAGGCCAACTCCTGCCTGACGCTAATACGCCTTTTGTTTGAGAGCACCGTTCGGCTTAGGCCGTCGGAATTTCGATTTTCGTTTGAATTATTAGATCACTTGACAACTGTACTGTCCGTGATGCTATAGGCGACACGACGGTTGAGAGGCTGTGGTAGGGAGTGATCATCCGCGCGCCTGGTTAATCCCCCAAAAACAATGTGAGGTGCCCAGTAAACGTCGAAAAAAACCCACGGAGTCGCGATTACGATCCCGCTACTCCGGCGATTTTGACTTATTAGTACATAAAAAGCAGCAAAATATATCATGCTAGTCTTACTTGGTCGCACAGTTGACATGTGTAGATCATTTCCTTCGTGTGTATTGACTCTATATGATGTTTGAGACACGAGGCGGACTTGTATCGCTTGCCACATTGATCACATTTGTGCCTGCAAAATAAAAGAGAAACGAACATCTTAGCGTCTATGAATTCACGGCCTGGACCATCGTGTAGCAGAGAGGGAAGCAGAGCAGTTCCTGAGACTTGTGACCCGGGTACAGGTTTAGGGGGACCCTTTGTCGCCGTACGTCAATATTCACCTTCACCACTCGTATTTCTCTCCCTGCCCAGTCTAATCTGGTACGAGTCTGTCACTGCAACTTTTGACATACATAGACATACATGTTCTAGTATAGAACTCACTGCATTTCTATATAGGCCAAGATCTTTTAAAAGATTGTAGACAAGATGTTAGATTTAAGTTTCTAATGTAACAAAACGCAATGTAAGCGCATAAGTAAATGATGTAACAAAACGTAATATGCCATCTTACATGGTTGTAATTAAAAAAAAAAAAAAACTACTCTTTGTCTGAAAGTCAACGTGTTTAAATAGGTTATGGGCAATAATCCGTATTTCAGTAATAATAATTTAAAAACAAGTGATTATTACAGTTTGAAATAGTTGAACTTTCGTATAAATATGACTACGAACTATATTCGCTCCATTTATAGCATGGGTTCCAGGGAGTCTTTGCGAGAGTGCTTTAAGGAATCAAATATCCTCACCGTTGCTTCTCAATATATTTATGAAAATATCATGTATGCCAGGAAGAATATAGACAGTTTCAAAAGAGTTAGTGATTGCACTAATAAAAGCTTACGTAACAATAACAAACTGATTTTACCTAAATGTCGTTTGGCTAAAGTTAGTAATTCGTTTTATGGCAATTGCGTAAGGTTTTACAATAAAATACCAGAGTCTGTTATAAATCTGCCAGAAAAAAGATTTAAATGTCAAATAAAACACTTCCTTTGCAAAAAAGCTTACTATAAAATTGAAGAATTCGTTAACGATAATAATGTTTTTGTAGAAAAATTTTAAATACATAGCACTGACAATATTATCTGATTACACTAATAATGAGTGCGTAGCGATTTCTATGTTGATTGTCGCATGCCTCTTACTTGTTACACTGTAATTATTTATTTAAAAAAAACATCTATTAAAAAGAGCAACACACAAGTTTCTTGCTCATTCTTCTTGTGATGAATCTGCATTCCGAATGAGTGGTAGAATCAAAATATGACTATTCAAAAGTGCTTGTAATGAGTTTATTTGAATAAAGATTATTTCTATTTCTATTTCTATTTCTATTCAAAGTGTTCCGAAACTTAAGGGGAGAGAAAATTATGATGAATGGAGTTATGCAGCTGAGAATTTGTTGGTACTCGAAGGCAGGTCAGGAATCGACATAAAACCAACAGAAGATGTTAAAACTAAGGCGAAGCTAGTGTTAACAATAGATCCGGGATTGTATGTGCATATTAAAGAAACCAAAACATCTTCTGAGTTGTGGGAGAAACTAAAAAACATGTTCAATGATTCAGGTTTTTCAAGAAAAATAACCTTATTACGGCATTTAATCTCATTGCGACAAGAGAACTGTGATAATATAACTATCTATGTGACACAAGTTGTCGAAACGACTCAGAAATTGAAGGGCACAGGATTTTCAATTACCGAAGAATGGATCGGCTCATTGCTATTAGCAGGTTTGCCAGAAAAATTTTCACCCATGATTATGGCAATAGAACACTCTGGTATTAAGATTACCACAGACGCTATAAAATCGAAATTAATCGATATGGAGGTTTCACGTATTGACAAGAATTCCAGTGACGCTACATTCGCTGCTAACAAAACGCATCAAAAATCAAAAAGCAAAAATAACTATCTGTCAACGTCAAAAGTGACAACCGGGAAAACTGTGATTTGTTATAGATGTAAACAAGCCGGTCATTATAAAAACCAGTGTCCATTAATGCACAAAAATAAACAATCTAATGCTTTTAGCGTGGTATTCTTAAATGGTATATAGTAAAAGTGAATGGTACATAGATTCCGGTGCAAGTGCACACATGACAGCGAATAAATCTTGGATAAACAATGCAAACTTTACACCAAGTTTAATGGAGATCACTGTCGCAAATGACATGAAGGTGCCAGTTTTGTGTTCCGGAGATGTGAGGATATCGACAAATTGTGAATACGACATAACCGTAAAAAATGTGTTATGCGTGCCAAGCTTGACAACTAATTTGTTATCTGTAAGTGAATTAATCAAAAACGGCAACAATGTAGTTTTTGAAGAAAGTCCGTGCTACATCTATAACAAAAGGAATGAATTGGTGGCAACAGCTACATCATGTAATGGAGTATACAAACTAAACATAAAAGTGAATGATTGTATTCTGGCGGCTCCTGTAGTATCAAGTGCAGAGCTGTGGCACAGGCGGCTGGCACATATTAATTGTAATGATTTAAAAAAAATTAGAGATGGCATTGTTGATGGAATTTGCTATCCTTCTACCAGTGACATTAAAGATAAATGTGTGACCTGTTGCGAAGGTAAACAGATGAGGTTGCCATTTTCACATGTGGGTCAGAGGAGTATGAAAATACTAGAGATAATACATGCTGATGTATGTGGTCCTATGGAAACTAAATCCATTGCCAGGTCTCAATATTTTTTACTATTTGTGGATGACTTTAGTCGCATGACTTTTATATATTTTCTGAAATATAAAAGTCAAGTGTTTAAGAAATTCAAGGAGTTCAAGTTCATGGTTGAAAATCAACAGAATAAAAAAATAAAATACTACGAACAGACAATGGTGGTGAATTTTGCAATGGAGAAATGGAAAATTACTTGATCAATGAAGGAATTATACACCAAAAAACAAATGCATATACGCCAGAACAGAATGGTGTCTGTGAGAGAGCTAATAGAACAGTAGTTGAAAAAGCAAGATGCTTACTTTTTGATGCTAAGCTGGATAAAAGATTCTGGGCTGAAGCAGCAAATACTACTACTAATATAGTGTACCTTAAAAACCGGTCTGTAACTTCAAGTTTGGAAAATAAAACTCCCTATGTACTTCATAGGGAGTTTTATTTTCCAAACGTGGCATAATAAAAAACCAATCCTAAGTCATATCCGTCTCTTTGGAAGTACAGTAATGGGACATATTCCATAGAAGAGAAAAGGTTAAAATGGGACAAAAAAGCAGAACAATATATTCTTGTTGGTTTTTCAGAAACAGTGAAAGGTTATCGCTTATATAATCCAGAAAAGGATATGGTTACTGTAAAAAGAGATATTGCAGTGATGGAAGAGAAGATAAAAGCAAAAATAAATAATGAAGAAAATATGATTTGGGTACAAAATGATATAAAAGAAAATAATGACGAAATAAATGGAGAAGGCATAGATTCAGTGGGGGAGATTTCAGTTAATGAATCTCTGCATGATTTAAGCTCAAGTACATCCACGTCTGTATACACAAACCCAGATAATGATACTGAGGATGATACCCTAATCTCAAATCTTGAGACAGACACTTCAGATTGAGAGATTCAAGAAGTTTCAGTAAAGGAAAATAAAAGGATTAGGAGAGCTCCTGACAGATATGGCATGAGTAACATGTGTACCCGTAACTTATATACAGCTGAAATTATTTTTTCTGAAGCATTACATGGACCAGAGGCAGAACACTGGAGACGAGCTGTCCAAGAGGAGTTACAGTCATTTGAAGACAATAAAGCATGGGAGCTTGTTGATATTCCTCAAAATGGATCAATTGTGCCGTGTAAGTGGGTGTTAAATAAAAAACTTGATGTGAATAGTGAAGTGCGCTATCGTGCCAGACTTGTGGCAAAAGGCTTTACACAACGAGAAGGTATTGACTATGAAGACACTTATTCTCCTGTTGTTAAACATTCCATACGAAGGATGTTATTTGCACTTGGTGTGCAATGGGATATGAACATTACACACCTAGATGTTGTAACAGCCTTTTTAAATGGACATTTAAAAGAAAACATTTATATGTCAATCCCTGAAGGTTTTTCAGGTGAAAGTAAGGGAAAGGTGTTAAAGCTTAAAAGGGCTATTTATGGATTAAAACAATCCTCACTAGTTTGGTATGAAAGAGTAAAAAATTGTTTATGTAATTTAGGCTTTAAAACAAGTAAAATTGACCTTGTTTATTCACTAAAATTAATGACAATGTTAAAATTATTATAACTGTCTATGTAGATGATTTCTTAATATTCTCAAATTGTGTAAAAGAAACAAAACAACTGATAATTGTGTTGAGTTCTGAGTTTAAATTAAAGGATTTGGGTACTGTTAAAAGATACTTAGGTATGCGCATAAATGTGGATGAAAAATGTAATACAATAACAATTCACCAACAGGAATACATAGATGAACTGTTGAAAAGATTTAATATGTCAGATTGTAGGGCTGTGGCCACACCTATCGAATGTAAACTGGATCTTGATAAGTCTGAAACATGTACAAAGAATATTCCGTATCAAAATTTAATTGGAAGTCTTATGTATTTAGCTATACTAACTAGGCCTGATATAGCTTATTCATTGAGTTATTTTAGCCAGTTTAATACATGTTACAATGAAAATCACTTCAATTATGCTAAAAGTTTAAAATTTAGTAAAAATAATACAGAGGACTTGAAGGGCTTCGTTGATGCAGATTGGGCAAGTAATACTATAGACAGAAAGTTTTATACTGGCTTCTGTTTTATCATGAATGGTTCTGTGATTTCATGGCAGAGCAGAAAACAAAAGACTGTCTCTTTATCGAGTACTGAGGCTGAGTATGTTGCTCTATCAGAAGCATCCAGAGAAGCTACTTATTTAAGAAATTTATTGTTTGAAATTAGTGGTAAACAATTAACTATTAAACTATATTGTGACAATCAAAGTGCATTAAAATTGGCAACAAGTCATCAGTCACATAATAGGTCAAAATATATAGATGTTAGATATCACTGTGTTAGAGATGCAACCAAGAATAAAAGTATAGAAATTGAATACATTCCAACTCAAGAAATGCCTGCTGACTTGTTGACCAAGGGTTTGTTACCAACTAAACATTATAAATTTATGAAGATGTTAGGGGTTCCATCTTAGGAGTAGACTTTTATATTGTTTTGCTTGTTTATTTATTAAGTGTTGGTTAGTTAAGCATTAGTAAGTTAAAATAAGCTATATTCAGATTTGTTTTGTTAAGTGGGGGTGTTAGATTTAAGTTTCTAATGTAACAAAACGCAATGTAAGCGCATAAGTAAATGATGTAACAAAACGTAATATGCCATCTTTGTATGATTGGATGTAATTAAAAAAAAAACTACTCTTTGTCTGAAAGTCAACGTGTTTAAATAGAAGATTGCTATTATCATAATAGACAGTGTAGTGCCTAGTGTTTTCCTACACATGAATGCAAATATTTGTATCCTGCAAGAATCGAACCTATTGACCACCGAGACCGGCATTCTGCTTCTATCAATCGAACATTATACAGTAGTGAGGTACGAAGAAATGTTGGTTGTGAACTCAATTGTAAATTTTATTTACGATGACGGCGCTGTGTGAATTGTCAAAGAGTTTTATTATTAATAATAATACAAATAGGCATAACTTACTTAAGATCTTCAACTGAGATATGTTTGAGACTAGTACGTAGATGTGTGCGGTATATGTACGCAGTTTTGAATTGTACATCACACTCTGCGCAGTATGCACCTTCCATTTTCTGGAATAATAAAAATACGACGGTTATCCTAGATGGAGTACTGATTGATTACTCCATTGTCAAGTGTACAAATTGTTGTGAACTCAATACCTGATGTCGTATACGTAGGAAAGAAAAAGAAACATTGTGGCATCTCTAGCACACACTGCTGGCGTCATACGGGCATTTAGCTGTGAATGGCGAGTGAGAACAGCAGTGTGTCTGAGAGCCGGTAATTAGGAGGACAAACAGTATATCTGACTGGTATGGATTCTTACAAAAAGGACAATGGTATCATCATGCCCAATGGGGACATTATAAAAACCCAAAGGAAAAGGACAAATTATACGTGACGTGAATCTGAATTTCTTTAAAGAACACTTAAAAATCTCTTGTATGTGCCTGAAATAAAATTCAACCTCACGACGAGCAGATATTTTGTCACAAAGGGAATTGTGTTGTTTTTGGATTAAAGAGCTGTAAGTTTTAAAAGGATGGAAATATTATTAGCGAGGTTGAAATCAGGGTTGTCATATGTATCGTATGTCATAGATATTACAAACTTTCAGATAAAAACAGAGGTGAAGAAAGTGATAGTTAATTTGACTTTTAAAGAATAGCATGCTAGACCGAAGCATCAAAATTTAATTTATATTAATGAATTCTTAAGTAATAATGACATAAAATAATTATATAATAGTAACATACCAACGAACAGTTCGGAACAGTTGTTCCACAAGGATCTAATCTTGGTCCATTTTTTATTTCTATTTTGTTACATTAATTATCTCTTGTTTGTCATGCAGGATAAATGCGGTTCAGTCTACGTATTCAAGTAAATCGAAAAAGGTAAGTCGAAGGTAAATCGAAAAAGGAAAAAGGACACTGGTGTCCCGTCAGCGTTTACTCTTAGTGCACGCGGGACGTACCATCACACATAATACTCCTATAGGAACTATAGATCTCGTACTTACCTGTTCGCAGTGCGCCGTCCGTCTATGTAACCGAATGCCTGACTCGCTTCTATATTTTTTGTTGCAAATGTTACATTCGAATGTAACCGATGTGTGGATACTGCAATGAATTTGTTTTGAATTAATATAATTCGTTTACTGCTATTACCCAAACAATAGAGAAGTTAGACAGAGAGAAAGTCAAAGAGAAGCGACCTAGTCAAAATTTTTACTATCCACAACTTCAACACCTAAGTTCAAATCTCATTAACACAAAAAAAACCACATGCCAATGGAAGAACCGATAACGAGCCATATTAGTCCGAGAGGACATCTCTTTATAAAATAATATAAAGTAAATTCTATAAATCTAGAATTGCGTTAGGTAATTAATAATAAAATGACCGGTATACGATCGTCGTATTTTAGTGATCAATTTCAAGCGACCGGCAATACGATCGAGCAATTATAATTTCAATTACTTAGTTTTATATTATAGATTGAGGGTATTGTTTTATTTTAGGTCTTATTATTTGATATATTATTTTTGTGTGTCTTTATATATTTAAAAAGGAATGTGAACAGGAGCGTATACAACTTATCCATATGGTACCAATTAAAACAAACCAACCACAATTCAACGTTGATCCAAATAGACTATATAGATTTATAGCGACCTGAGACGACCTCACCATTATGTATGATGTTATGTAAGATGTCTGTTCACGTTGGGTAGAGATATTTCCACTAAAGAGCGCCACGAGCATGGATTATGCCAAAATCTTGATAGATGAGGTATTTTTAAGGTTTGGGGTCCCTCGCAGGATGGTCAGCGACAATGGCGTTCAGTTTGTTAGCGGGTCATGCAGCAGGTTTGCCATGTCTTCAGGATTGAACAGTCGTTGACTCCGTATTATCACCCCGAAGCAAACCCAGTCGAGCGTAAGAACCGCAACTTGCCATTCTCGTAGGTCAAGATCACGCTTCGTGGGATTTGCACTTGATCACTGTGAGATTTGTTATGAATTCAGCTGTGACTCACAGCACTGACTACTCGTCAGACATGCTGATGTTTGGGCGAGAGATGCGCGCCCCTGCCGATGTTGTCGACAGCCTCTCCTAACGCACAACGTTAGTTACCACAAGTACGCACTGCTTTATTTAATTTATTTAATAGTTAAGTTCAACCAAGAACGTAGCCTACGGCCGAAAACCAATTGAATTAATTGAATTTCGGTACTCGAATAAATATTTTGATTGATTTGATTTGGCGACAAAATATGGCGGCAGAAAGATACAAATTTTATGCTGCACCAACAAATAGACGAGACGCCGGTATAATGGGCGGCGAGATTAAGAGGTCTCGCTGCAAGCTGTGATTTTAAAAACATCGAAGAGTACTTGCTGGACAAATTTGTAATGGGGGCTACCGGGCCATGAACGTGATAAAATGTTTGCTCAACAAATTCAGGATATGACCTTGATGTGGCAGAGAGCATACGCTGTGCACGTATAGGCGCGGTGATGCTCCAGGTGGACGGGGACAGTTACAGGAGACAGTTTTCAAGTGGAACTAGCGGGCTCCGTCTGCTGGGCCGGTCCGGGTCCGAAGTGTAAAAAATGTAATCGTAAAGGTCATTTAAAAAGAATGTGCCCAAATAAAACAGTGAAGTATGTGGTACAAGGTAGGGATGATGACGAGGGTAATTAAGATGATGGTAAGCCTTTATTTAATATACGTTGCTTCAACGGCATGTCTATGTCAGAAACCGTCATATTAGGAGACACTAAAGGAATGTGAAGTGGACAGGAAAAAAAGTTGAGCTTCTGAAAATCGATCATATTCGGCCCATTTATACTTCTTATATCATTATATTAAATGTTCAGTAAAATAATTATAAGAACCGGCTTCCATCGCGGAACTACAAATATAATAAAAAAAAATATATATTTTTAAAGTTCTTCTCGGCTATGATATAGTTCATGGGAGATTCAAATAATCTTCATCGCGTCGTTTCACAGCGTTGCAATTGCAGGTTAAGAAAGCCAATATTCTTGTTTAATGTATAGGTAATATAGTATGTCCTAGGAATACCTGGAATAGGTAAGACTGACGTACCCCACAGATATGACTTTTTACAAATTATTAAGATTACTGATAATAATAACAACTCACAGCATGTGTTTCTTCATATCCGTATTGGGTCCTAATTGCTTCTTACAGATAGGGCACGTCTTGCGAGTCTTGTGGTTATTCCGTCGATGTAACTGATATAGTTTCTTCGTTCTGTTGACAATATACACGATTGTTTGACTACCTTAGTTTTTTCCTTGTATGAATAATAATAATAAGAAGCCATGCAAAATAGAGCCTTTTTTGGGTAGTAGACAACTGTTAGAAATACTCAAATATATTTCTTTTATAGTGTTAAAAACCCTTACACCAACGAAGCCGTCTTTCATATTCAGAAAAAATATGAAATGGCGCAAAAGTCTGTCCTAACGGTATACGCTGGCGGGGCTCTAGTGGAGGATCATAGAATGAGCATGAAGCTGACTCGACGACGTGTTTTCGCCAGGGATTGGAGATGGACCCACTGATGTAGATCACGAATTTACTAAATGCTGAGAAAAACTTTTAATTTCACGGTCGCGAGTTCGAGATGGAAAGTATTAGAGTAACAATAGAACAGAGGTATGTACTGACTGGAACCGGCTCTGGCACACGTTTCCGTCTATAACCGCATTTTATAAGTAGCTAACCATAAATCTGGTTAACGAGTTTTTTACAAGTACTGACTGGAACCGGCGCTGGCACACTTGGCAGGCGTGTCCGTGCTGGCTGTGGTCGTCGCGATGGTGCCGCACCACCAGCTCCTCGCTGTGGAACTCCAGCTCGCACACGACACACCGGTAGCTCCTGTTAGATACAAACTAACTTAGTTGGATCACTACAAAAAATAACATTAATTTAGTCCCCAAATATGGACCATAATACTTCTTCAGTTAAGTTAGTTTTACTGTAAATATATACTACAAATTGTTGAAGCTAGGTACGCTTTATAATTACAAAGTTAGTTTTAAGTAACCCCTCCTAGGAGGCTGTTAACCCAGTTTCCCGGGGGTTGATGCCAGGCCAAAGGGATTCGCCCTGAGGCTCTTAGGTACAGATGACCAGTGTCAATCAGTTGGACGACATAATAGCCCTGTTTGGCAAAACAAATAATATTACCTATATTCTAGAAAAAAGTAACATGGTAGCTCTGCGTAGAACGCAATATAAACTATGCTTAGTTGGGTGGTCTGCTTTGGAAAGAAATTTTGATACAATGATTTGATTTTTTTTATACTATTTTGTAGCGGCTCAATAGTATCGTTATCTATAGCTAAGTGTAAATAAGCGCTAGCCCAGACACCCGAGTGCTTATGTTTAGAATCCGGTTTCTCGGCGCTCCTATGGACTTTATTCATAATTGACAATACTTTTATTTCATTTTGTAATTTATGTACTATTTGAGGAATAACTGTTTGTACAATTATGTGTTTAACTTTAATACCTAATAGCGTTAATGGCGGCAAAGTGAGTCAACTGAATCTGTTCTAAAATTAAGTTATTTATAACTGTTTGTGCTGGGCTATCCCTTAGGTAGTGAAAATCCAATTACTGTAAACTGGGGAGTGTTTAGTCAAGCGTTAGAATACAAGCTTCTGCATAGATTAAAGCGGAATCAAGATTGAATTTGATGAAACTAACTTATCCGATGACCCTGGTAAAAAAAATAAGTAATAACGAAGCGAGGCGCAAAATACCCCGAACTTATAAGTAATACCTCCAAAAGCTCAAGTTCTGTCATGTTTTGTGGTAGTGCTAAGGGAGAATTATTACCGCCGTATGTTGTATATAAATCCAAGCAACTATGGAGTACATGGACGGAACAAGGCCCAAAAGATGCCAGATATAACAATAGCCCATCAGGGTGGTTTGACATGAATATATTTAACGATTGGTTTTTTAAACAAATTTTGCCAATCTTGAAGAAATAAGAGGGTCCGAAAGTTATAATCGGAGATAATTTGTCATCTCACATTTTTGTAGACGTCCTAAATGCTTGTGACAAAAATAATATTAGATTAGTTTGTTTGCCACCTAACGCAGTCCTTGGGTGTGGCTTTTTTCCACCCAATGAAGGTAGCATGGCGAAAAATCCTGACCGAGTGGAAGGCAATTGTACAAGGTAGTCGAGAGCAAGTACTCCAAAAAAGCAGTTTCCCAGTTCTATTAAACCGACTCACCGATATTTTGGAGCCGACGCGGGAGGTAAACCTCATTTCAGGTTTTCGAAAATGCGGAATTTATCCACTTGATGCTAATCCATTATTAGAGAGATTGCCTACGACTGTTGACAAGACTGCTTTGCAATATTCTTTTCTACGGAGTCTTGAAGCTAAGAGGTTAGAATGGACGACAAATGGAAGTACAAAAGGACGTCGCAGGAAATTAAACATCACTCCTGGAAAAAGTGTAACTGAAGAATTAAGCACACTTTTGGATGATAAAGAAAATGAAGAGTTGGCTCAGCCGTAAACTTCAAAATAACCATGTCGCCGTAGAGCCAGTGGCGAAAACTCTTACAGTCTCTCTCTAACTCTTACGTCAGTTCATGATTCTTCCGATCTTAGTTCTCTTGGAGATTTAGAAAATCTTGTAACTAACACTGATACAGCAGCCGAAACTTTCAATAAAAATTGCAATTTCAAACCAATTTTATAGAAATTTAAAATTTAATTATAGAAAATATTTAGAAATTTAATTATAGAAAAACTTTAAATCCATAGCACTGACAACATTATCTGATTACATTAATAATGAGTGCGTAGCGACTTCTATGTTGATTATCGCATGCCTCTTACTTGTTATACTGTAATTATTTATTTAAAAAAAACATCTATTAAAAAGAGCAACACACAAGTTTCTTGCTCATTCTTCTTGTGATGAATCTGCATTCTGAATGATCAAAATATGACTATTCAAAAGTGCTTGTAATGAGTTTATTTGAATAAAGATTATTTCTATTTATTTCTATTTCAATTGTGAAGGCGATTTATATATATTGCCCATATGTAGATTTCACATATGAGGGGGAAATGTTTCCTGGTAAAATTACTAAAATCCTGGACGTGGCCTAAACCCATTGATGAAATTCAATACGATTGGCAGGATATATTGGGATGTATTGATGTCCCAAAAAAAATTTGTACCCGCCGTGAAATATATTCCGTTCCTGAACTGACCGCTTGGGATTTTTAGTTAAGAATATATTATTTCAAGTTTAAGAATGTTCCGTTTTCATAAATATTTTTAGATGTAAGTTTTAATTTTTGAGAAAATTTTCTTGTTATCACATTAGTTATTTTCGACTGATATTTGTCCAGCTTTTGTAACCAAAGTTTTTAGCTAAGATAGCAGGGCCTATTATAGTATAAGAATATAAAAAAAACCAATGAAACAAAGTGATGTCATTAAATTTAAGAATATAATATAGTTTCTTTCGAAAACACGGTTTATTTTAATTTATACCCATTTTTCGACCATTGATACTATCAAAAAAGGTAAAGCGTAATATCGCTGGCGCATAGTTTGAAAAGGGAAAGTATAACTGCTCAAAAAGCTTCTACAATAGAGATTGTTTGTGAAATATACCCAGGAGCAAAGTTACCCAGTAGGGGAGCGCGGGGCTTGTTGTAACAGGGGTAAGTAAGGTAGGTGCGGGCAATAAGGCCTGTCGGGTAAAAAGGCCTAAATAACTAAAATACAATTTAAAATTACCGCCATTACTCGAGGTCACAGTCGTAGGTAGCTTAAAATGTAAGATGGCGCCCCGAACGTGTCACGACTCGCTAGCTCGCTCCCTGTCACCAGTGCGGCATCATTCATAGTGGCCAACGGAAGTTCCGTTTAAAATAAAATTGCAGGAAATTCAAACGTAAGTATTTTTTGTAATACTACATTTTTCTACATAATGTTATTGTTTAATTGTTAATTAGTTCATGCTTGAGTAGCCTTGGTGTTATAATAGTATAATGTAAACTGAATAGTTTTATTTTTAACATTTCTTTGCAAAATTTGCCGGCGGTTATTAAGGCCTACAAAATTCGTGTATAGGCCTTATTATACTCCATCATGAAGTGACTGTTTTTCAGTTTATTTTACGCATTTAGAAATGTTATTTTAACTCTTTTCTTATTGGTTTATTGTTTTTAGGGCATTATAACAACAATGCCTCCGAAACGAGCGTTGTGGTCTGAGGAAAACCTGGAAGCGGCGGTACGAGGAGTACAGTGTGGACGGCTAAGCACTTACAAAGCTGCCGAAAGGTACAAAGTGCCCAGAAGAACTATCAGGAACCACCTTCAGACCGGCAGTTAAAAAAAAGTCTTGGGTCGGAAACCTTTACTTAACGATGAACAAGAGGCTGATCTTGTGAGTAGAATTTGGAGGTTTGCTGAAATAGGTGTACCTATGACACCAAGGATTCTCCGACGGTTAGTCTTCAAATTTTGCAAGCATCCCTTCAATCAACAAGATAAAGTTGCTGGTAAAGATTGGTTAAAGAAATTTATGGAGAGACATCCGGAGATCTCACGTAGAAAGGCTCAGTTTATGAACCCAGCCAGGGCTCAAAAGCTGAATAAATTTATCGTAGACGATCACTTTAAGAGACTGAATGAAGTTTATGATAAATTGGATCTCAAAACTCATCCTGAAAAGATCTATAACATGGATGAGAAAGGTTGCCGCCTGACGATTCACCATCAGCAGACTGTATTGGCAAAAAAGGGTCCATTTACAATCATCAGAACACGCTGAAAGCGTCACAATCGCCGGTTGTGTCAATACACTTGGTAGTGCCCTACCACCCATGGTAATTTTTAAAGGCAAACGTTTGAAACCTGAATTTGAATAGTGAAGGAGTCATTACCACTTGCCTTGAACCCTGCAAATATTATCAGCGGATTTAAAGCTTCTGGTATTTGGCCTTTGAATGCAGATATTTTTCAAGATAGGGACTTTGCGCCCTCTTATGTTACTGATCGTCCAGATCCTACTGAACAATCAGAAAATCTTCTAAATGAAAATGAAAATTTATCGTTGGATCTTGAAAATCCAGAACTATTAGATTCTGCTCCTGAATTGGACATCAACACAACAGAAATTATACGCCACATCGAAACTGAGAACGAACCAACTCCAAGTTGCTCTGGTCTAAATAAATTTTCCCCGAAGATTAGACCATTACCAAAGGCGCCACCACGAAAAAGAAGTACAAATTGTAGACGCAAAAGGAAGTCTGTTATTTTGACAGATACGCCTGAAAAAGAAGCTTTAAGAATGGAATATGAGGAAAAGATAAAGAAAAAGCAAAAAAAAGATGATAAGGGTAAGGGAAAGCAAAAGGGGAAAGGAAAAGGTAAAAAATCAGCAAAAAATAAAGATGAAATAAAAAGAGTTAAAAAAAGGATTCTAAGTTCAGATTCAGAATCTGAGGATTGGCATTGTCTTATTTGCGAGGAAGCATATAGTCATTCAAAAGATAATTGGGTTGAATGTATTGTATGTATTGTATGTAAGATGTGGGCACATGTAGGATGTGTCACAGGAAATACTATTTCTTTTGTTTGTATCAACTGTAATTCAGACGAAGACTAAATTCTTTAATAAAGAGACTCATTGCAAGGCTGATTATTCTAAGATGTAAGGTAGAACTAAGAGATAATTACGAGACTTAATCTGGATGTTTATAATTTAATTTACTGTGATTTTTAAGTGCCATATTGATATAAGTACCTACCTAGAGGAGTACACAAGTACGAAATAATATAAATAGTTAAAAACTTAAATCTTTAGTTTGTTGATTATATAAAATGTATGCTTCAGTTAATTGTTATTCAAGATGTGAAATAATTAAATGATTAAAGGTATCATATTTTTATTTCTTATTGTTGTTACTATTTGCCCTATTAGATGTTACAACAAACCCCAACCAGGGAGTAAATTGTAACAATTCCCTTTTTTGAATAAAAAATTATTTGTGAAAGAGTTACCTATAGATTTGATTTTTTTTCGATTTGGTTTAATAGAAGAATAATTAGAGTATCCGTCAAAGTTTAGTTAGTGGTAATTTAATCAATACAACTCAAGATATATCATTATTTTTAAAAATTGTTACAACAAGCCCCTCGCTCCTCTACCATGGGTAACTTTGCTCCTTATTCTTAGTACTATATATATTATAAAATCCTTCATTAGGCTGATTTAACTATAAAAATATGTTAGATAGCATATTATTCTTTATATTAATACATCTCAGTATATTTCATATTAAAAAGTGTAAATAATATTCATACTTCCCTTTTTTGGAGCAAATATTGGAGCAAAGTAGGATCATTTTATGGTATATTGATTATGGTTGCGTCTATGATTGTAAGAGACTTCTGTACTTACTACTGTGTGAACATTTTGTTAACAGAAATAAATATTACTGAATACCAATAATAAAGAACACTGCATAATAATGACTTGAATAAATTAATCAATTTAGTAATGAAGTAAAAGCTTTTTTCCACAGAAAGTGAGATGAAAATGTTGCAGGTCCTAGTCAATACAGCTACTACGGAAAAAATAAATACAAATGGTCTAAAAATCCATCAGCACCTTCACGTACTCGTCAACTTAATATTGTAAGGTAAAGACCCGGTTTGATTGGCCCATCTAAAAGTGATATTATTACCAAAGTGCGTATGAATGGCTTATTAATAACGATATTACACTTTAATTACAAATTATAAACAACTATACAAAGGAAAGATTACCGAGAATTCGAAAAAGACTAACAGAGTTGAAACATTTTATAGGTCTTTTGCTGTTAATAGGAGTGTTCAAATCAGGACATGAATACGTAGAATCTTTGTGGGCTACAGTCGAAATAGGTCGTGACATTTTTAAAGCTAGCTAAGTTATTATTTGAAAAGATTTTCATTTATTTTATCAAATCTTCGGCTTAATGATATTTCAAAAAGAGAGGATCGAAAAGCTGTTATAGAAATTGGCAACAAACATTTTAGTTCATTTTTGTACTGCTTGATGTCGCTCTCTTCTCTGTGTCTGCCATTTCAAGTAAAAGGCATCATTCATACAATTGTTTTTTTATCTAATCCAATCCAACATAAAATCATAGGAAACCTACCACATCATCAATGGGATATTGGCCCAGCCATTGCATATTAAAATACAAGTGTTAATTATAAATATAAACTCTAGTGTTCGTTAGATAGAAGCGAACAAGTGGCAGTGAGGTTAAACATAATAACCCGGTGGCCGGTAAAAGCAAAATTTATAAGTGGCAACAGTATACCAGCAGGGTATATTCTCGAAGGTCCCGAAGGTTGGACAATATTAGGTTGAAAGTGATTCTGTAGGCATTAGATCTATTTGATGTAGTTACTGGCACCACATTACGACCACAGAATAAGTAGCAGGAGTAAAGTGGAGTAGCAAAGACGCAAAAGCTCAGAGTATTATTGTAATGCGAATATCGAGGAAAGTGATACCTCAAGTTGCTGTATGCAGTACTGCCAAGGATATCTGGTACAAATTCATGTGATATATGAATAAAAGAGAGAGCTGTAGATACATATATTACAATAACAGTTTTTCAAAACAAAGTGGTAGAAGAATCATACCATCTTGGTTAAAGAATTATGACACTAATTACTAATGATACTGAAATGAATAAGTCGGTGGTCAACCGTACAAGTCGTACCAAATGGAAATAGGTCATTTCGACAAAATGGGTTTTTAAAATAAAATAAAGTTCATGGCAGAATAAATTAAGCGACGTACAAAGTCTATTTGAAGAAGGCCTTTGTCTCTGTATAGCCCATGTAAGATTGAAGACCAGATGTGTCATTTGGGTCATATAGTCGACGTAATTGCCAATATATTTATTAAGTTCGAGTTGTGTTCAATGCGTTAAGATATCCTCAGGTTGTATCAGGCTTAGCTTGAACGACTCAATGGAATATGGACCAAATTTACAATAGGATATTCAAGCGCTCATTATAAAATGGAGCCAGTATAAATACATTGTCGCGGATGAAATTGGGAAAAAATGGTTCGTCAAATCATGATTTGATCACGATTGCTGTTCGGTGGAAGGCATGATGTCTCTTTATAGAATTTTCGAAGTGACAAAAACGGACTCATCTAAATACTTTTTTCTGAGTAGCGTGAGCCGAGATAACGCTTGTTTGGTATTCGTACATAAGTTATAAAATATCTCTACAAATAAATTTAGTAGTGTAAATTGGAATTATTTTGTGATAATAATGATGAATGTGCAAAGTGTTAAATTTGTGATGGAAAGTATTCTCGCAAAGGTGAAGGCTCAACTTCCTTAAAAAATCAATTATAAAGAAAACATCCTCCAGAATATGGAATTATTATTTAAAGACGACTGGTAAGAAGAGTATCATTGAAATATCACGGCTGGGAACATCTTTACAAACGGTAAAAACATAACTTTTTTTAAAGAATACATGAAAAAAGCTATGGGATAATATAAACCACAAATCAATAAAAATAGACTATTTGACTGCTGAAATGTTAGCATTATCATATCTACCATTACAACACTAAGAAGAATTAGAGTTCCGCCGATTGATGGACCATATTGTTACAAATTATGTTTTAAAAGGAAGAAAGTATTTTACGGACTTTAGTGAGCTTTACGATACACTGTCGAGTCATAAGAAACATGTTACAAGATTTTGAGAAAGTATCTGTCACATCAGATATCTGGTCTACTCTTCATCAGGAGATTCATTGTTATCCTTAAAATAAAAATTAAACATTGTATCGGGTGAAAACTGTGATTGTTGCAACCTATGCTGTAAATACCAGGGATGTTACTGAGCTTCGACTCCGGTTCCGTTAAGTCGGAACTTCCGATTATTATTACACCTTCGATTCCGACACTTTTAAATCGGAGGTCGAAGCATAACATAGCGTGCACTCAATCGTCAATTATTTTTTCACTTGTTGTTGTTAATTTGTTACGCACACGACACGTTCATAGGTTACCTATAGATATTTGTTTTGATTTTTACGGCTTATTATCAATAAAAGTGATCTGTTTTTGTGTTGGACAATGAAACCAAAATCAAGTTGTATTTGGAACTACTTCATTGAAGTTAATTCAGATTCCGCAAAGTGTAAACTGTGTATGAAGACGTATTCAAGAAAGGGAGGTACGACAACGTCGTTAAAAGGCCATTTGAAGTCTGTTCATGCCACTGAATATGAAGAATTAATAAAATTAGAAATCATAAGTTGGTGGTCACTCTATTCTCTCAAATTTAAATATGAATGTGTATTATTGTTAACATGTACATTTATTTGAAAAGAATACGACCGGAAAATATCGTCAATTCTTCTCATCTAGAAATCATTCTGAACTGACGATAGTTTAGACATATCATTAGAGCCTGTAAAAGATCTACATGAATAAAGATATTTTGAATTAGAATTTGTATTACAGCAAAAACACAGTAGTATTTAAAGTTTACCAACTAGAAGACTGCAATAAGATCCTCTTGAAAGTAGCCAATTTTAAACAGGCTTAAAAATAGCCATTTTAAGTAATCTTTTCCAGATGGGTGGAAGTAATTGCGAAATTGATGAAAATGAGAGCATAATTAATCATTTTAAATTATTTTTAAGCCTTGTGTACGTAACACTGAATAGATTGCTGAAACCGCAGCTGATCCAATAACTTCTACACAATCGGCGTTTAATGATTATAATATAGATGAAAACATATTAGAAGAATGTAGTAGCCAAATATAAAATTGCTCTTATGTATTAAGCAATGCTTGTAAATTAATTTTCACCACCACAGACCATTCAATATTGCAAACTTTTAATGCATTTAAAGAATATAATGACTTTAAACAAGCATGAAATTGTAGAAATAAAAACTTGTAGTTTTGTAAATCTGTGCAAAGGTAGTGAATGATTATTTAAAAATAAATGCACATAAGAATGACTTAACGAAGAATATAATAGTAGTAATAAAAGAACAAATAAATTTTCATTTTATAAATGACTGCATGAAACACAAAGAAAACAATTTAAATTATATTATCAAAAGTGTAATCCTAATAATAATCAAGAGAGATATTGTATAGTAAAATATAGATCATTTTCGGTAGAAAAGTCGATAAATGCACTTAAGAAAAAATAAATATTTTACAACATTTATAAATATTTATTTAAAAATTAAATAATAGATACATTTGTAGTAATACTTAACTGAAGGTGAAGGTGCAGCATGGATGCAATTGTAACTAGAAAATGGTCATTGCTAACTTGCAAGTGGACACTGGTTCATGCAAACCATTCATAAAAGTGATTTCAACAAATACTTTACAAAGAGTGAATTATAATTTACACCTAGCATCGGGGGAATCATAAAGTTTTAGGATCAGTAAATATTGTGGTTAGTAATGAAAACAAAGAACTTCATTTGACTGTAATAGTATCATTATCTTTGCATTTTTTAAAGATGACTTCATTTACTCCACGAGCTCAAAACTAGACGAACTGCTAACTGTTGTGTATAGCTAGTAAAGAATGTAGTGGGTAAGCTACAGTCTAATTATAGATACGTTGCGACGAGGATTAAAGTAGTTAGTCAAAATGTCCGTGGGAAAGATTTGGTTTTGATTTGGGAGAATTTGAGGTGAAGAGCGGGAACTGGTCGGCATATTGTGAAAGGATGGAAATGTATTTTTTGGCAAATAATATTAGTGACGGGCTTAAATCAGCCGCTCTCATATCGATGATGGGTGAGGAGGTGTACGAGTGGCTGTCTGCATTGGCAAGCCCCAGAAAACCCTCGAAGTTAACTTATGCTGAAACGGTTGAGTTACTACGAGCTCATCTTCAACCCAAAGCGTCGTTACTAGTGGAACGTTACAAGTTTCGTCAGCGGCGGCAATGGAGAGTTGATCAATAGCAGACTACGTGGCCGATTTAAAAAAGCTAACTAGATATTGTGAGTTTAATACTGCGTTAAAGGAGAACCCTTTAAACCTTAAGTTAAGTTTTAAGATACTACACAGAAGAGATTATCGCGGAAGAAAACTTAAGTTATAATAAAGTTGTTAAGTTAGCGTCTACTCTGGAGGCCGCGGAACGCGAAGCAGAGGCCGTGGACAGAAATCTGACACCAGTATGGCATCATTAGAGGTCCACAAACTACACATAAAATCAAGACAGTGGTGGTAGAGGTCATCAATCAGGAAGCTATAAATATAATTATGTCAAATATACTCTCTACAGCAAATTTAATTTTTGGCGTGTTATTTATTTTAATACAAAAGACATTCTTAAAGAAGATTTCAATTACTTTATGTGCTTAAAAGCAGACAAACTGCTAACATTGCAGAGAACGAACTGCGAATCATGTTTTTTTATATAAAATTTTTGGCTTTTATATTTTTGTTAAGTCTATGCTTTGTGTCAAAATATTTTCAAAGTTTAACTATTCAAAAATATGTGTACAAGAGGATTTTTCAAAATTCAAATTATTTTCGGAGATATAGGCATTTTTCTGACCCGGCATCCAAACTGGTTCGGCATAATAACATCACAAACTAGTTTACGTTTGGATGAACTAGCAGAGCTGGCGGATAAAATTTGTGAGGTCACACACACAACAGCATCACAGGTGGCAAGTACATCTACTGCGGGGATAGACGAATTGATGAAAAAGATGGAAGAGTTCATTACTACGCGTATCCAGAAGGAGCTGTCGAATCAAATATCGCAGTTAAGTATCCGAAACCAACGAAGCAGGTCACCCTACCCTCGCGGTAATTTTCATAAATCTTATAGACGTAACTCAAGGAGCCGCTCACAATCTCGAAGCAAACACACAGGTATGTGTTGGTACCATCATACATTCGGTGATAAAGCAAATAAATGTACAAATCCATGTAATTATAAAGCGGAAAACCAATCCAGCGGTCAGTAAATGCGGCGTACGACTGCTTAACATCTTCAAGCCGCCTTTTCGTGACAGACAAAGCCTCTAAAATTAGATTTCTAATAGATACCGGTTCAGACTTATGCGTGGTACCACGACATTTCCTGCGTGAACCACGGAAATTATTGGCTTAGATTTTATGTCATTTTATAACCTAATCGTTGATTGCAGAAACAGGCGATTACTAGATGGCATTACTTCACTAACATGTCCAGGTCAAAGCTTGTGAACAAGGAAGCATCAAATCCATAGCCGGCAGCAGTGAGTACCACGCCCTCTTAGCAAGGTACCCTTCTCTAACAAAGCCATCTGAAATACAAAAAGAGGTAAAACATTCAACTATACATTTTATAAAAACCACGCCACCTGTTGTCTGTAGGCCTCGCCGTTTAGCGCCTGACCGTCTGAAAATTGCAAAAGGACAATTTGAGGAAATGCTGCGAGATGGTACAGCACGTAGGTCTGATTCGCCTTGGGCATCAGCGTTACATTTAGCGCCAAAGAAGGATAGCTGGAGGCCATGCGGTGATTATCGGAGCCTAAATGCACGCACCATACTAGATAGGTACCCAATACGACACAGAAGATTATGCACACAGGTTGGCTGGCTGTCAGGTCTTCTCAAAACTTGATCTCGTGAAAGCTTACAACCAAATCCCGATAAATAAAGCGGATATTGCTAAAACAGCCATTACAACACCCTTTGGATTGTTCGAATTCCCATATATGTCATTTGGACTTAGAAATGCGGCACAAACATTCCAAAGATTTATGGATGAGGTACTGCGCGGCTTAGATTTTTATTATTCATACATTGATGACATTTTAGTGTATTCCGAAAACCACGCTGATCACCGTTTACACCTAGAACAACTTTTTGAAAGGCTGAATCAACATGGTATACTCATCAATGAATGGAAATAAATGCGTTTTTGGTCAAGATGAAGTAACATTTCTTGGCTATTCAATTTCGGGCGAAATTACAGCTATTAAAGAATACCTACCCACCGCCAAAAATAGAGAAAGGTTTACGTCGTTTTCTTGGTATGTTGAATTTTTACAGGAGGTTCATACCAAATGCCGCTGAATCACAAGCCCCCCTACACAACATGTTAGCTAGTCCTAAAGTCAAGGGCACAAAGATCCCGACCTGGACACCAGAACAGCATGAAGCGTTTAACAAGTGCAAATCTCAGTTATCTGCAGCTACCTTACTTGCGCATCCTGTAAGTAATGCACCACTTACCTTAGTAACTGACGCCTCGAGTACAGCACTAGGATCTGACCTACAACAGCTGGTTCATGGTCAATGGCAACCACTAGCATTTTTCTCTATAAAAATGACAAAACCACAAACATCTTACAGAGCATATGATCGAGAACTACTCGCTATTTATGAAAGCGTGAAACATTTCAAACATATGATTGAGGGACGTCACTTTGTAATTTTTACTGATCACAAGCCAATAACATTCGCCTTTCAACAGAAGGATATAAAATGTTCTCCACGGCAATTTAACTATCTTGATCTCATTTCACAATATACGACAGACATTCGACTCATATCAGGAAAAGACAACCTGACTGCCGATACATTATCAAGAATAGAAGTCATCTCACCTTCGCCTAACTACGAAATTTTAGCTCAACACCAAAACAGAGACGTCGAAATAAAAAAATTCTTAGAGGAGACACTTCATTACAATTAAAACAGATACCAGGTATAGGTACCAATACCAGGTACCTTAAATTATACTGTGATATTTCTTTAGACAAACCTCGTCCGTTCGTTGTAGAAAATTTACGCAAAGCTATTTTTGACAGTATACACGGATTGAGTCACCCGGGTACTAAAGCAACCACAAAGATGGTTACGGAAAGATTTCTTTAGTCCTCCGTACGTAGGGTGTCGAACCTGGGCTGATTATACCAGCCATGCCAGATATCCAAAATTCAACGTCACACTTCAGCACCGCTAGGAAATTTTAAATTGACGGATTCCAGATTCTCTCAAATACACATCGATCTTATAGGACCATTACCACCTTCCCATGAATACAGATATTGTCTAACTGCAATTGACAGGTTTACGCGATGTCCAGAGATGATACCTTTACGAGACATCACATCCAGATTCGGCTGTCCTCAAACTGTAACTACAGATCAAGGCCGTCAATTTAATTCGCAACTTTTCAAGGAGTTAACACAGCTGTGCGGGCCATTTGAAGCATACTACAGCTTATAACCCCGCTGCCAATGGAATGATTGAGAGACTACATAGAACTCTAAAAGGAGCCATTATGGCACACCAAGAAAAACGATGGACAGACGCTCTCCCCAGTATCCTCTTAGAAATTAGAGCAGCCTGGAAAGCCGACCTTAAATGTTCAGCCGCAGAATTAGTCTATGGTGAACCTATTAAATTACCCGGTGAGTTCTTTCAACAAGCGTCTCAAAATACCGTACATCACTCTGATTTCATAACACAACTTAAACAGCATATGGCAGAGTTAAAACCTGTCCCTGCTTCAAAATACTGTCACAAATCAGTATTTATACACAAAGATCTTCGAGACGCAACACACATTTTCTTACGCAAAGACGCATTAAGAGGAGCACTGGAAGCGCCGTATACTGGTCCACTAAAGGTTTTGAAGCGAAATGCAAAAACTGTAACTATAGAATCACCCTGAGGACCAGTTATAGTTTCAATAGATAGAGTTAAGCCGGCATATGTAATAAAAGAAGAGAACGGGGTTGTAGAGAACGCCCAGAATAAGGCACAAACAACACCTTGCCTCGCTAACAATTCCTCAAACACTCTCCAAGGCCAACTCTCTCCACCTCCTCCAACTCAAAGAATTTCCCGCCATGGCCGAAAAATCCATTTCCCAGATTTCTTTATTGCAGGGCTTTCAGTCTCCGAGGAGGGTGGTGTGGAGTACCGAGTAGCGCGCGGTCAAACGTGACGTCACCGCTAGCCGCCGGTTGCGGGGGCAGCGTATCTGAGGGAGCCTCACCGACGCGCAGTAGTCGTCCACACGTCTCTTGCGCCGCTACTGTGATTAATCGTTTCGCGTGACCTACATTACACATATATAGCGATCCAAACATTGTTATAAAATCTATCTTTCCGTTCTGTTATATATACATGTGTGTTAACCTTGTTTCTTCAGTGATCTATGTACTTTATCTAATTTCTAATATACATCTTAAAACTATCAGACTTATTTTACCGTTAACCACAAGTCCTTCCGCGAGTTTGGATTGCCATATGCATTCGCCCCCTATAGTGCGGTGGAACTCTAAAGGCCAACTACGGGCAACAATATAAGAGTTGCGCGAAAAAAAAATCACTCTTACCTATAATGCATCAAACGATGGTTCTCCAATTCCGCTTGAAGGAGAAATCTTTGGTTATATGAATTGCATGGAATTCACCGGCGAACTGAAACAATCAATACATAGCGTTATACTGAATTTGGCAGAAAAAGGTTTCTATGTTGATTGTCGCATGCCTAATCGAACAAAAGAAAATTGTGTGTTGCACAATTTTCTTGCTCATTCTTCTTGTGATGAGTCTGTATTCCGATTGAGCGGTAGAATAAAAAAAATGTGACTATTCAAGTGCTTATATTAAATTTATTTGAATAAGGGTGTTCTATAGATAACTTCACAACTATTATACCAGTTTCGAAACCTGCTTAAGGACTTATGGAGCAGATGAAGGCGATCTCCTGCCTGAGGTATACGATTTTAGTCTGTGAACACCGCTAGAGGTTCGAACCTTGGTAATAGTGAAAAAGGTAGACGCACAACGACCCAAATGAGAAGCTAATTGTGGAGAATAGAGTCCACATTGCATTACATTTTGCCTTCAGAATGATTGACGAAATTACCTGTAATTTTAAAATTCAATACCTTTTCATGTTTTTTCATATGATGATTGAGGCATTTCTTATTTGAATATATTTCAACACAATCTTCACACTTTAACGTGCATTTACAAAATCTGCTGCTCTTTCTTCTACTCTCTCTGTCATTTATCATTTCTTCTTCATTTAAATATCTTACTGTATATATATTTTTATCTTCATTTTCATCAGAAATTGGGCTATTGTTTCCTGTGAAGTATGTCTAAATTAGGTAATAAATCTGGGCACATAAATAGTGAATTGAAGGAACAGGATTGTTAGCAATGTACCATGTCAGATTGAGCTCCATATGGTTCACCCTGTAAACCATTGTGATAAATTCATGGTGAATTTACCATCACGGGCTTTACTTTCAGAACTTTAGGTCAGTTACCTAACCTCAAGTTCAGCTTATCATCCTTCACTGGTACAGAGTCAGTGTAAACCATTGGGTGAACCATTCTATTATCATCCATATAAAAAGAATAGTGAAGCAGTCAATTTTTGTCTAAATTAGGCACTGCCTAACTCTCACTAAAATTCGTTTCAGAGGGAGAATATTCTAAAGCAGTGGCTCCCAATTAGTTTTTGCTGCATACCACTTCAAAAAAGATCTCAAACCCTGAGTACCCCTAGCAATCATAATAATATTATAAATGTGAAAGTTTGAGAGTGTGTGTGTTTGTTTTACTGATGTACTCCTATCCTAGTTTTGTATACCATGTAATGTAGGAATAACATATTACATCTGTGATAACAACTCCTGCGTTTTCATTTCGTGAACTCACTACACTACACCTGAACACGCTATATTATGCACAATTTGTATCACACTTCCACATAACTTATAACAGCAAAAGTATCAATACCTGTCTTAAATTCATTGTAACCATAATGATCTTCGACTGTGCCATCCTCTAACTTAATATCTCCATCATGAAGGTTTTCACTTTTAATATCATTTAACTCTATTTCTTCACCATAACTCTCATTTTTTATATCTAAAACCTTAATTTCTCTATCATCTTGAGTATCAATGTCTAGTTCCATTCTAAGAGTTACTTCTTCTATTGAAGGTTTTATTTCTTGTTCAGTATGCCCATAGGATTGTGTTGAGCTATCTAGAGTTGGAATGTTAGTTACTTCAGTTTCTGGTGTCATTATATTGATATTATCAGTTTTGTTTTGCTGTAGCCGAGAAAGACTTTGTATAGATGTCTTACACTGAAATAAGAAAGTGATATATCATTCTATGTATAAAGGATGGAACACACACGAGAGAAACACAACTTACTAGCGTATCCACATTACAAGATGCGATGGGTGTAGTGATTACTTGCTCTTTGGTTATAGAATAGAATAGTATAAAGGATGGAACAGTAAAACCAAAGTACTTGATTTTGCACTATTAAAAGGGGCACTAATTTGCAATGCAGCAGTTGTCTGAGCCCTACTTCAACATTTAACAATAGTAGAGATGGATAATTTTGTATTAATAAAATGATACCAACCCTCAAAATTATTTATTAAAAATTAGAAAGTAGCCTTGTATATTTATATCTATACATACATATTAGGAAGACCAGAATGTAGTTTCTGCATGTGTCAGTGTGTGTTTGCGAAATAAAAAAAAAAAAAATATTGATTATCCATAAGTAACAACTTCACTATAACCTCACAATGTCTTTGCACACCTCTAAACACAACAATGAGCTGATAAATGACAATCAAGCATTGATATGCACAAAACTACATTACTTTCCGGTCACCCTGACACATATAAACAACAAAATGAACTATGAAATATAATAAAAATACTAACCATACTTGTCTTAAGTAGGTCTCTGATGATTGCCTGAGCTTTCAATACTTTATTTCTAAATGAGACAATACTCCTTACATTTGCATTGCATTCCCAGCATACATTATGGGTGTCTGAAAACTGCAAACAGAGATATTAACAGAGAAAAGAAAGAGGTAGTTCTGAAGATGGGAAGATGGCCACAGGGTTTGGGAACATCTTAACACAGAAAACAGTGGCAAATAATACAAGCTCTGCTTAGCTTGGGACTAAATGGCGCTGTGTGAAGTGTTCCGGGTTATTATTATTACATGCACTGAGTATTAGGTTATATTTTTAAGAGGCGATAATGGAATGGTACAATGGAGAGGCACCAGTAAACATGCTCTACTGGTGCCTCGCCAGTTAGTAGTAAGGACAAAGTTCCGTAAATAACTTAGTTTAACCACAATAATTTCCATGGTTAAGTTGCCGGCAATATGATCACACGTTCCAATTGTTGATAACCAGTTTAATAACCAAAATTTAACGGTCGTAAATTTCTTGTACGTACCTTCACTTTTATAATATCTGTAATAATTGTTGTGTCGATAGCGGGGTGAAGTTTGCGCTCCGTACTGAGGCATATAGTACATATTATATCTGCTACAAAATGAGTTAATTTCCTCCATAATTTTAGTGTACAATAAGAATTTATTCTCATAACAAGGGGATTTCCCTTGCTTGAAAGGTAGAGATATTTAGATTTGTATAGTATCAACTTTAATAACTCTTTCAGCTATATAACTAGATAGATAGATAAAAATTTTATTCACGTTAAAGGCACATACACACTAAATTATTATTAATTTATTAGTGAGAAACGACGAATGTATATGTAAATGATAATAAAAAAATATATAATTATTCAGAATGCCACAGATTAATTTAGAGATCCAACTTACATCCACATTACAAGATGCGATGGGCGTAGTGATTACTTGCTCTTTGGTTATGAGTTATGACAATGTAAACGGACTATTATTTTTATCTTTAACATTATTTTTATTTTGTTATTATTTTCATTTTCATGTTTGTTATTGTTTTGCAAAGTTTTGCATTGCTACTACAATTATGATGGAAATTAACTCATTTTGTAATAAATATAATATATGCGTTATATGCTTGAGTACAGATCGTAAGCTTCGTCCTGCTGTGGACACAAAAATTATAACAAATATTTCAAAAATAAAGGTATTTGCTATTTTCTTTAAATTATATTTTTTATAGTAGTAGCAGCAGATAACAAAATACAGGGGCGGATCTACCCAAGGGCTTTTCAAATGATACAAAGGGATTCAAGTCAAATAAATAACTCTGGACAATCCAGGGTTATTTATTTACTATTGTTGTTAATTTCTCTGTTTACAGTTTTCAGACACCTGTAATGTGTGCTGGGAGTGCAATGCTAATGTGAGAAGTATTGTATCATTTAGAAATAAAGTACTGAAGGCTCAGTCAATCATCAAAAGTCTGTTTAAAACTAGAATGGTTAGTACATTATCAATAAAATCAAATCAAAATATCTTTACTCATCATTATCATCAGCCCACTGCAGTCCACTACTGGTTATAGGCCCAAGGCATACCACTGGGCACGATCTTCAGCCCTTCTCATCCAGTACCACCCGCAACCCGGCATATATTTACTATGCATTTTTTCTCAGGTAGGTCTATTACAGACTCTTAATATATGTCAAATTTACGATCTGAGAAGAACTGATAAGAATTTCAGTTCTAATTTTTTTCAAATGACCTTGTACTTTTTTAAATTTTTTTAAATTTCATTTAGGGAGAATTTATCATCATCTTTAAGGGTCATACATACTCCATAAGATTATTACCGAAGTTCAATCTCAAAGGTTATGAGTACAAATTGTCAGTGTCAATATATATTCATATGATATGATCTCATAACAGTAGAGGTCCTAAGACAAGTGTCAAGGAAAGCAATAGTTCTGCTGACAATATTATTTAATGCTCTGCTTCGCCTAAAGTATTTCCCAATGCTCTGGAAGGTCTCTATAGTAAACATGATAGCCAAGCCAGATTAAACTACCTACTGATATAACATCATACAGGCCAATTAGTCTACTACCGCTGCTATCCAAACTATTTGAAAAGATAATCTATAAGCGGATTACACCAACTTTAGAAGAACAGTAGATCATACCAGAACACCAGTTTAGATTCCGACATGCAAATATTGCGATTCAACATGCAATTACTGAACAGATTAATTGATGAACAGTTTCTACATGTTGGAAGTGGTCTGCTTTGTTCACTATAAATGATTTATTTTCATACTCAACATATTTAGTATTAAGAATACATGCTATTTGGTAAATTGTATTCTTGACAAGTTTAACTTCAACATGTAAAGTTGTACAATATTTAATCAAAAGAGCAACAGACTTCTCTTACTGAAAACTTCTGCACCAGAGTGTCTGTCAGAGAATACTTTGAGCGATAAGGCCATCTTTTGTTACCATACTTTTATATTAAGTTCTCTTTATTGCAAATATATTTATTAAAATAAAAACAAACAAATATTATAATTTGTTTGTTTTATGCACAGTAAAGTTTATTATTATTATCAGGGATAATGGTTTATCAGCAGTTTCAATTAAAATAGATTAAAAAATCAAATTTCAGGGTGAGACTCTTATACCGAGTCTGTCACAGCTGCAGCAAAGAAACATTGAAAATGTTGGAATAAAGCCACTAGATGCTGCGGTTCCAGATTTCATTTCTACCTTTCATCAGTCAAATCTAACATTACCTGGTATTGAAGAAAGAACAGAGTCGTGTATAGCAGAAGAGGTGTCGTCTCATGGAGTGGAGATCAATGGAATTGATATTCCTGATGATGATGAAATATATGTTGTATATGTAGATAATGAAGGTATGGGTAAACTATAGCTGTAAGGTTTACAAAGGTAGATTGTATAATATATAATATGTACAACAATATCCTTGGACAATTCACAAATACCACTATCCAGTCCCAAGCTTAGCAAAGCTTCTGTTATGGCTATTAGACAACTGATATAAATACTTGGATTTGTTTTGTAAAAACATGATGTCCTTCAAGGTACGAACTTTAGCCCTTCTCTCCCAGTAGTTACCCGCACATGACTTTCATGGTTGTCCCCAACTTAAGTAAAGGTGTCCCTCAAGGCACGATCTTCAGCCCTTCTCTCCCAGTTGTTACTGGCAACCTATGCTATATATGTCGTCACTCCACTTAACTGCAGGCGGACCACACAGCATTTACTTATTTAGGGTCAACAAACTTCTCTGCAAGTCTTCAGCTAAATTGTTGTACAACAGATGACCAAACCACTCCAAATTTAGCTTGTAAATTACTTTACGTTCTGTGTTTTAAAAATACATAAATATTTTACAGGTGAAAATAAAAATTCCAATGAAAATGAACATCGGAATATATACAGAGTAAGAATTATGGGTGAAGAAGAAATGATAAATGACAGAGAGAGTAGAAGAAAGAGCAGCAGATTTATTAAATGCACATTAAAGTGTGGGAATTGTGTTGAAATATATTCAATAAGAAGTGCCTCAATCACCATATGAAGAAACATGAAAAGGTATACTAAGTATGTAATTTTCTTTACTAACTTTATTCACCAATAGAAGAGAATGTTAGAAAAATTGAAAAAAAATTTCTTTATATTGTGAACAGAAAAACAGAAGAATAACAGAGACAGAAGAAAATAAAGAGAATTATCTTAATAACTGTCACTATATACTGAATAAATGAAATCTTGGATAACACTTAGTTTTACACAGCACATAACATTTTAACAACCAGCATTACAATAATAATAATATTTCAAGACAATTCACACAACGCCATCTAGTCCCAAGCTAAGCAGTGTTATGAGTACTAGACAACTAATAAATATACTTTTTTTTTGTAAATACATACTTAATATATATAGAAAATACGCAGACCGATGCAAACAGTCATACTCATGAATAGAAATGTTTGTACCGTGCGAGGAATCGAATCCGTAACCATCGGACGTAAAGTGGTGTGCTACAATGTTAGACCATAGAGGTCCAAGAAATTGACACCATTGAAAGCATCATGAGAGAGAATAATAATTAATAGCGACTGTTACCATTTACCATTAAGTGAGTAGTGATTTTGTTTGCCACTCCAATTTTTTTTTTTCAGACTGCCGGTATATTTGTTTGCCCCATCTGTACCCAAAGGTTTCTCGTTCAATCTGAATTAGAGGAACATTATACAACACATTATAGGTAAGAGAAAATTATAAATATAAAAATACTAGCTTTTACCCGCGGCTTCGCTTGTATTGAATCCATTAAATAATTTCATTACTGACTGCTAGATGGCGCTGAAGTAGCAAAATGTTGATATTTTATTTTTTTCTTTCTATAAAAAGACACTTTTTTTTAATAATAAGTATCTTATGTTTATTCTAATGCCTCCAAGAACGTGAGTACAAAATTTCATGATGATCGGTTCAGTAGCTTTTGCGTGAAAGCGTAACAAACATCCCTACTTTCACATTAATAATATTAGTAAGGATTTCTTCATATATAGAACTTTTCTGTCTCTTATAGTTGTCATATTTTTTATACCTATGCCTATATTTAATTTAATAATAATATCTCAGGACAATTCACACAGCGCCATCTAGTCCCAAGCTGAGCAGAGCTTGTGTTATGGGTATTAGATGTAAATACATGGATACTGGATATTTTTTTTTGTAAATAAATACATATTATACATATGTAGAAAACACCCAGACCGTTACAAACAATTATACTCATGAATACAAATGTTTATACCGTGCGAGGAACCGAACCCACAACCATCGGATAGTAAAGCGGTGCGCCAAACCACTAGACCACCGAGGCTGTCAATTATACTTTTTAATTAACAGAAAACAAAATAGTAAATATACATGATCAATTACAATTTACAATTGATCAGTTTACAATTGAATTAACTTATCCTTACTTAAGAAGTAGTGTTATATAAGTATATAGATTCGATTTAATATTTTATTTTATTTTTTACTTTTTTTTTTCGAACTATGTGAATGCTGTTAACCGTAGCTAGGCTTTACATCTTCACCGGACGATAGGGGGCGAATGCAGATGCCACTCCAAACCAAAGGAAGGACTTATGGAGCGGCTGAAAGCTAACTACCGCCTGACAGATACGACTTTAACCTGAGGGCACTGCTAGGGGTTTGAACCTCAGCTCAGGCTTCGTAATTTCGATCCCCGTTTGAATTGGACTGGCCATCGATCGGAGGGGCGACTGGGAACGTTGCTTTGGAGCGGTATGGTGTGGTTGAGGGTTTTGTAGTGGTCCAACTAATTTAGTTTATATATAACAGGAGCTACCGATGTGTCGTGTGCGAGCTGGAGTTCCACAGCGAGGAGCTGGTGGTGCGGCACCACCGCGACGACCACAGCCAGCACGGACACACCTGCCACGTGTGCCAGCGCCGGTTCCAGTCCGTAACTACCTCGGTTCTATTGTTACTCTAACACTTTCCATGTGGACGACCCACCAGATGGAGACATCGCCCGTATATATGAACAGCACTACACGATGCCACGTGTGCCAGCGGCGGTTCCAGTCAATACCTACAATCATATTCATGAATCAAATGTTTGCACCCTGCAAGAAATCGAACCCGCGACTATCGGATTAAATACAAATGTGACAAAAATATAGTGGTTTTTTTATTTATACTACGTAGATGACAATCTACGTATGAAAGTTTTTTTTATACCACGTTGGTGGCAAACTAGCTTACGGCCAATCTGATGATAAACGGTTACCTTAGTCTATGGGTGCCTGAAACTCCAGGGGTTTCACGTGCGCGTTGCAGACTTTTAAGAAACCTTAATATATACCTATACCCTTCGTGATAACCCCATGATGTTGTCTCTCGAGAAACCTCGGCAGGTAGTTCGTTCTTCAACCTTAGTGTACGCAGGAGGAAGCTCGTCTGAAACCACTACTTATTATATTTCTTAAATGAAGAGTACATTATTATTACCATGTTATCATCCTCGGTTCCATGTACAGATGGAATGGTGCGCCATCACGCCATCACGCCATTACGCCATCATCATCCAAATACCTATCTGTTCACAGAACGAAGAAACTGTATCAGTTACATCGGCGTAACAGTCACAAGGCTCGTAAAAAGTGCCCCATTTGTAAGAAGGTGTGTTAGGACCCAACGCAGACCTGAAGAAACATATGCTGTGAAAATTTATCTGACAATTGCTAATAATATATACATATAAATAATATTGGAGTGTCTGTTTGTAATATTGAAATAATCAGTTTTTCCCACATGCATATTAATATAAATACCCTACATACACCAAAATAACATTTTAAAATTTTTTTGTCTGTCTGTCTGTTTGTTCCGGCTAATCTCTGAAATGGCTGGACCGATTTTGACGGGACTTTTATTGGCATCAATCTGATGTAATAAGGCCGAGACTTCGTCCGCGTGGAATTTAACTTTATTTTTCTAAAATAAAAGTAGCCTAAGCCAAAAAAAGTCGAGCCATTTCAGAGATTAGCTGTAACAAACAGACAGACAAAAATTGTAAAAAAATGTTATATTAGTGTATGTACCGTATTTATATTCGTATGCACATTCCAATTTTATTTATATGTATAGATGTATATGCAATTAAATACATTTTTTGTTATGTTATTCACATACCAAAAAATGTATTTAATTGCAATTTAGAATACATAGGAAACTTCGAGAAAAATACTCGTCAAAAATAATTTAGCTTTTTGACTCTACTCTGAAAGGTAAGCGAATAAGGATTATTTCTATTACAGTATCCACACGTCGGTAGTGTTCGAATGTAATATATGCAACAAGAAATACAGAAGCGAGTCGGGGATTCGATTCCATAGACGGACGGCGCACCGCGAACAGGCAAGTGTTAGAGTTAAAGATCTTAAAAATGAATCTTCGGTTGTGTTGTCAAGGGTTTATTTTAAGTAAAAAAAACCGAAAACTAACCACTTCGTTCACATTTCAAAATCAAGTCCCCAGTTTAAAGGAGTGGCGTTCTTTCTATAGACATCCATTGAGTAGTTTATCAACTGATTTCGTCTACTAAGTGAAGTTAATTTAATATTCTTATAAAGTTTTATAAATATCTACATTATACAGGGTGTTCCAGAACTCAACATCAAGCAGAAACGGGGTAACAGTATTGATTGTAACCATCACGTGAAAAATCAGAAACAAATTTATCCCATGCAATTTGAAAATTATGGGCATTTAAGAAAAACCTAGAAATTTGGTCAAAATGTAACCATTTTTCGGTTGTTGTGGTTAATTTTTATTGTTTCGTTCATTTAAACTTTGGAACCGTAACCCTAAATAATATTTCTAGAACCACAATAAAAAATAATAACATAATTGCCCTAAGTTTTTCTAGAATTAACCTGTATATTTATATCAGTTGTCTAGTACCCATAAAGATGCTCTATTGCTTAACTTGGTACTACACATGGCATTAAAAAAAAAATATTGTTTTTTTTCTATTTCAAAAGAAGAAGACGCATACTGCGCGGAGTGTGATGTACAGTTTAAGGCTGAATATATATAGGATGCATCTACGCACTAGTCTCAAACATAACACCGACGAAGACCTCAAGTAAGGCCGACAATTACTTATAAGAATAAGAACAACTGACAACCTAGGTGGACTAGCGGTTTAACACACCGCTTTACATCCGGTGGTAGCGGGTTCGATTCGCATTCATTACTTTTTTAGTTCAAGTTCTTACTGTGCATACGTTTTTTATTTAAAGTGTTCTTAGTTTAGTTTAATTTTAATGAGACGTACATACATATTTCGTTTATAATATATGTAGTTTGTTTCTTAATATTCGATACAAACCTCCTTCAGCAAGTAAAGTTAAATAATTTATAAGTAACGCGTTATAAGTGTTAGAATTCACATCATTATTGTAGAAAATATCCGATATTTTAAAGATATGTTAAAAGAAGGTAGTTTGTTTTTAGTACTAATGAAGTACCCAATGTAAAGATTATTACGAATATTGTAAATAGCGCCATCTAGTATTTATAGACCAACCTACTATACTGACTTTGGTCTATAAATACGGAGGTCAATAGTTCAATAATCCTCTTTCGTTGCGTGAGCCGCGGCATTCAGTCGACGAGCGCAGAGCGTACCAGTTGTGTTTTGGATACTAAAGTGAATTGTATTAGAAATGGGTTTATCCCGGTCTTAGTTGGGCCTGGGGGGAAGCTGCAAGTAGTGAAGGTGAGTGTTAATGCGTTCTAAAAGGGCCTTTTAAACCTACACCCGTGTCACTAGTCACAGGCGCTGCTTGGGGTTTTCCTTGCGGTAGCCGGCTTCAAAGCCTCAGTCGTCCGCATAAATAGTTATAAGGAGTAACTTAGGCTACGTTCGCACGTATCTACGCTAAATTCCAAAAAATGTCCCGTCAAAATCGGTCCAGCCATTTAAGAGATTAGTTGGAACAAACAAACAGACAGACAAAAATTGTAAAAAAATATTTATATTCATATGCATGTAGTAAAAAACAGTTACTTCAATATTACAAACAGACACTCCAATTTTATTTTATATATAGGTTGTATTTATGTTTTGTTTGCAGACACAAATGTCCCCACTGTGACAAAGATGCAAGTTGCTTCTCTACTCAAACATCACATAGAGTCGGTACACACGAAGGAAATGATCTACTCATGCCAACTGTGCGACCAAGTAAGACCACTAATATCCTTCAATAATAAACTTACCAACTAAATTCGATAGCCTAAGAGGTCCCAATCCAGGTCTGCTTTGGATGTCAATGTCTGAATATGTATTTTAAAATTAATCAACGGTTTGGTCAATTTGAATTGTAACTTAGTATTCTAAACTCCTTAATGAACTTATCAACTTTTTTTAACTAAAACGGTTTTTCTATGTATCGATATTAAAACCTTCAAGAAAAGAGCTTATTCCTTCTTAAAAGGTCGATCGGCTCATATGCGCTAGTAATCACTTACCATCAGGTGTACCGGAAACTGGCGCCTATAGGGGGAAAAGGGATTATTATAACGTGGCCTGATGACACCATTGCTAGCAATGTACCATGTCAGGTTGACCACACGGTTCCCCTGGAAACCACCGTGATAGAATCTGGTGAATTTGTCACTATGGTTTCCACATGGCGTTTGAAAAGCCCTACGCTGTAGTCTCCCGAAAAAACCTCGGCAGGTAAATTTCCACGATAAGTCTTATTGTGTAATTTTACTGTCTATTTGTACTCTACAACCGATACACAGCTTACAAAGAAACCTGCTTGGCTGTTGAAATACACTGAGGTACACAGTTGAATTCGTACAAAGTTTTATTTGACTTTGTGACCTATTTCAGTCGTCAAGTAGCTTACTTTGTAAGTTACATCTGGTACATCTTCAGTAACTGTATATCGTTGCAGGCGTTCAGTACGTCGCGGCGACTGCGTGTTCACGTCCGGTTGAAGCACGAAGGCAAGTGCAGGCCAAAGAACAAAATTTGCGACATCTGTTCTAAGGCGTTTGAAGTAAGTTTTCTTTTGTGTTTCTTAATGTATGTTATTAAATTTATAAATGTTCGAGGTTCATGAGTATGTCAACACAAACACAGTAGCCGAAGAGATAAAACACCACTACTTCAAGTACAAGACACGGCTAGTACACCATCCTAATGTGCTGGCCAACCAACTGATAGTCCCTGACAACATACGTCGGCTTAAAAGGCGTAGGCTACTGAGAACCAGATGACTAATCGGACCACCAAAGAAGGCGATGATTCTGCTGGAATCACTCTCTACCAGATGTAACACCTACACCACATCTGTTCATAGTCTCCGACTGATTGCAGGATAGACTCAGGAAAGTTTGTTAGTATGGATGGATGTTTGTTACTCTTTCATGCATAAAGTACTAGGCGATTTTGATGAAACTTTACAGTAGTTTAGTTTATAGGTCAGAAAAAAACATAGGCAATTTAACAAGAAATTTTGTAAATTAGGCGAAATATAATGTATAATGTGTATAAATGTCAAGAATGCAATGCAAACGAAATTGCGGGGGTCAGTTAGTATACTAACAGCTAATATATCTTACTCGATGTATACCTACAGATTATGACTTGTTGCTGTACCATTTTGTTTTTACTTTCATTTATCTTGAGATCAGTCGCATAAACTATAAACAGACGAGGTGTAGAGTGCCAGTCCCAGCACATTAGATGGGACGTATGCTTGTTTGCATATTGTTATTTTTACACCATTTTAGACCATTTATGGTGATAGTAGTATAAAAAAAACAAATTAGCCCCTCTTTCATTACATCAATTCACAAAAATGGTAATTTATTTTTTTCTGTTGTAAAGGGCACCTAAGTGCATTGTCATAAAGTTGATAATGGTCTGTTTCTAGACGAAGTCCGGGCTGCAGCAGCACATGAACGCGCACACGGGCGCGCGTCCGTTCTCGTGCTCGGAGTGCGCGGCCACGTTCGCGCAGTCGGGCGCTCTCTACACGCACCGCAAGCTGCTGCACGACAGGCACAAGCGACGGAAACCGGTGCAGACCCGGACAGACCAGTAAACACGAGTTTACCGATGTAATCTATGTAAAAAGATGTGAAGCTGTAAAGGCCAGATGCCAGCTCCATTAGAATAGTTCGAAAAAATAAAAATGGAAGACAGTAAATTTAAATGTTTTTATTATTTTTACTACCTTTACTATTTTTTTGATATTGACATCAAAATTTGTCGAAATAGACGACACCTCTTTATAGTATTATGTTCCCTGTACACATATACCCACTCAAATGACAAGTGATGTGATTGATTTAATATGTTAAATTCAATAAAACAATATAAGTACTTATTTATAATATTTCCTAAAATTAGATTATTATAATTTTCAACAAAGTTGCGAGAATATAATAAAAAAATCACGATATTCAATTTTGCTTTACTTACTGTTACTTTTCTGCTGTTTTACTTTTTGAATCAGCGCGCTGCCTACTGGCTGGAGCCGTGCAGCGGTCACTTCGAATTTGATTAAAAACATAAAAATATTTGTTATGCACAAACGTGCATTATAAGCTTTTATATATAAAAAACCGGTGAAATTAGATCCAATTTACGAGCAAGTGTGTTGAAAAATAAATATATCAGATGGTTATAATTTGTACCTTGAACTAAATACATGTGGATTTGTAGATGGCGCCAATTCTTTTTTTTTTATTTTGCAAGAGGCTAGTGCGACGCCAATTTTAACAGCTGAGTTTAATACACAGATTATATATAACAAAATTATTGAATGTATTATGTGGTTCAGCAATACAAATCTATCAGTCAAGCTGTCAA
Organism: Achroia grisella; assembly: GCF_030625045.1. NCBI lineage: Eukaryota > Metazoa > Arthropoda > Insecta > Lepidoptera > Pyralidae > Achroia > Achroia grisella. Next base: position 4,861 of record NW_026712879.1, on the reverse strand, counting down.
TCGACAAGTTACAGGAATTCAGATTATTTCCGAAAATAAAAATTGCTCTGTGACTGCAATTTTCGAAAAATATATAGAGAATTTTTGTTTATTTAGAATTTCATATTAGTAATATTGAATAATTCAATTCTTATTTGAGAAACGGCAAATAACTTTTATCTACAAACAATATTTTTTCTTATTTTATGAACATTATACTCTCATAAAGATATAATATTGTACATCTACCTAATTTTAAATATCAATTGCATTCTACGATATGAAATTTACACGAAATAATAAACAAATTAAAGGAAAACTCAGTTATATTTAAGCTGTATATACTGCCCTTAGCATCAAGTAAAGACTAGCTAAAAAAAAATTAAGAAACTCTGACTATTTGCAGAATTAAGGTATAGGAAATTAAATGAAGTGATAATGTATTCAGTAAAAGTGGAGTTAGATAGAAAAGACATTTGTCGCGGCTGCCTCAGTACAGACAGGCAAACAGCTTTAATAAAAAAGTATGCGGATTTATTCTTCAGCTTGTTAGGAGATCAGCAACAGTATTCAGTGAGTATATTGTCATTACTTTAAATTACATTATTATAAATTAGACTTGTGGATAAACAGAACAATAATATGTTAATAATAATAATAATCTCAGGACAATTCACACAGCACCATCTAGAGTTAAGCTAGCTAAAGCTTGTGTTATGGGTACTAGATAAGTGATACATATACATAGTTTTTATTTTGTAAATACATACATATTATACATAGAAAACACCCAGACCGATACAAACAATCATACTCATGAATATAAATGTTTATGCCGTGCGAGGAATCGAACCAGCGACCATCAGTCGTAAATTGGTGTACTAGACCGCTGGACCATCAAGGTCGTCAGTAATACTTTAGTGTTGTAATACTGAATATTTCTTTAATTGGCCTTATTTTTAAGTACATATTATTTGTATATCGCTGTATTATTCATGTAGAACATTTGAGCCACTTATGAGCAGTAAATTTTTCCTACCATCCAGTTCAGTATACAGATTAAATTGATTATTTAAAATAAAAATTGCTCTGTGATTGCAATTTTCAAGAAAAATATATAAAATTCTTGTTTATCTCAGAATGTATATTAATAATATTGAATAATTAAATTCTTATTCAGTTCAGTATACAGATTCAATTGAGAAGAACTGGCAAGAAACACGACTGAATTTCTTATTTTTTTTTAAAGACAGTTTTATTTACATTTTGTACTTGATGATATCTGTCCTTAAATGAAAGTCCGGTGCATGATCAACTGTTGCCATGCACACTCATCATTCAAGCAATCATTTTGTTAGTAATAGGCTTCGCTCAGTAAATATGTATATATTACAAACAGCACATGAATATGTACTGTCTGTAGTGTTGTTCATGTTTGTTTATTTCAGTATTATAAACCAAATCATCAATGTTTGAATTGTTCATTTGCAGATGCAAAATTATATTATGTTGGGAATGCAGAGCGCTTCTGAAAGGGATCCAGAAATTCCAGGATCGTATTCAACATGCACAGTTTATACTGCAAGAATCACTTTTTGCGCTGGTAAGTTTAAAAAAATAGAAAAAAATTAAAATCAACCTAATAGGCTATATAAATTATAGACAAAATCAGTAACATATAGACAAAAAGAAGAAAAATAATATAAACTCAGGACAATTCACATTGTGACATCAAGACCCAACTAAGTAGAGCTTGTGTTGTTATGGCTACTAGACATCTGATACAAATACTTAAATTATTTTCTTTTGTACATAGAAATCATTTGGACCAATATAATCACTTAAATTGATGAATAAATATTAGACAAATATTGGCAAGGAATAGAACCAATGACCATCAGAAGATAGGCAATGTGCTAAACTGCTAGACCATCATTCTCATGCTATATAATTTTCTTTTTATAAATACACACATTATATATCTAGAAATTATTCAAAATCACTATTGATGAATACAAATGTTGCCATTGTGTAAGGAATAAAACCTGCGACCATTAGAAGTTAGGCAGTGTGCTAAACTGTTAGACCATCATCCTCGTGCTATATTCTTTATTTGTATCATTTACCCCTGATTAATTAATTGATACTACTACAATAATTTTATTTATAGTTTTATGGTATACTAGCTGTCCCGCGCAACTTTGTCTATATTACAGTTACATGACATTTATCATGTAACTGTAATATAGACAATATGTAATAATATAGACAACGTGTAATATAGACACATAAATTGGGCGATATATAATATTTCGCCCAATTTACATAATATAAAATTATAGCCCATGTGTTATTCTACGGTGTAAGTTATGTTACTGTAAAGTTTCATCAAAATCAGTTCACTAGTTTTAGCGTGAAAGAGTAACAAACATCTCACAAACTTAGGCGTATATAATAGTAAGTCAGATAAAGTATTTAAGATTTAACAACATAAAAATGTATTAAACATGAAAGTTTAAAAAAACCATAATAATTTTGCTTTTAAATTATTTTCAGGGAAACATATCACTATCAAGTTCATCAAATTTATCAAAAATACAAAAAGATTTTCATTATGTCATTATAGATGAGGATGAACCAAAACCAATACAGGAGAACAACCTAGAAGAAGAAGTAGACAATTTAATTAAACAAGAGGTAGACGACGTTGATGATTCCTTTCAGGATTTTAAAGCTGAAGACGACCCACCGAATTCATAGACAATATAGTGCTACAGATAAAAAAAAAAAAAAAAAAAAAGAGAGTATAAAGAAACACTCTATAAAAAGGTATGAGAGTAAAGCGCGTGTGATCAAAAGTGATATAGATTTAAGTGATTCAAAAAAGTACTGGGTTAGAGTGTACTTGAATGAGACAGAAATAGAAGAATTGTTAGAAAGAGACAACATTACTAGTAGTTACAAGAAGAAGCCTTTATAAGTGTGAAGATTGCAATAAGGCATACAAGAGAGAGGTAGATTTTAAGAGGCACATTACATTTTCTCATCGGGACGTAAGTAATGGTTATTCTGGATATTTTTAATGTACATATCTATACTCTATACATATAAATAAAAATGTAGTGTCTGTTTGTAATATTGAAATAACCTTTTTTAGTACATGCATACGAATATAAATACTGTACATACACCTAAATAATTTACAATTTTTGTCTGTCTGTCTGTTTGTTCCGGCTAATCTCTGAAATGTCAGAAATCTGGCTGGACCGATTTTGACGGACTTTTTTTGTAATAAGGAGTAACTTAGGCTACATTTATTTTAGAAAAACTCTTTTTTATTTTAGGAAAATTAAATTCCACGCGTACGAAGTCGCGGAACAGCTAGTCTATAATAATAAGTCTTTATTTTATTTATTTAGTAAGTAAAGTAAATTAAATTGTTTTCCAGCAATCGGCCTCAAGTGTACAAATGTAAAGCAAAGTTCTACATCGTGGCTGTCACTGGAGCACCACTGGAGGCGCCACAACGTGCACTACCGCCGCGTACTATGCGGCTGTCCCGCAGGCCGACGGCTATAACCGCACACAACAGACGAGTGCATTCGATGGTGTATGTTTGTAATACTTGTGATGCCCGGTGCCGGTGAGTGTTATCACTAGCTGACCTTGTAAAAGTTGTTTGCTATATAAACAGGACGGCAATAACAGCACACAAGGCCCCCTCCGATCGTTCCCCCGTCCAATTCAAACGGGGATCGAAATTACGACGGCCTGAGCCGAGGCTCGAACCCCTAGCGGTGTCCTCAGACTGAAGTCTACTGAATGTTCAGCCGCTCCATAAGTCTTGTCTTTGGTTTGGAGTGCCCTATCATCCGGTGAAGCTGTAAAGGCCAGCTGCGGCCAACAGCAAAAAAAACCCGCACATAATAGACAAGTGCACACGATGCTGTATGTTTGTAATACTTGTGATGCCAGGTGCAGGCGAGTGTTTTATAATTAGCTGACTCCATTAACTGTGTTTTATATAAATAGGGGTTGATGATAAAATGCTGAAAATGTAAGGTTATATATTTTTTAATGCCACATTATAAAAATATAAAAAAATGTCCAAAAAAAGAATGTTAGGTTAGTGGACAGGACAATCTTTATCACTTAGGAGTATGAAAAATAGATAGTGTAGTGTAATGAACGTAGTGTAGTATAGTAATCTACTCTGTATTGTTTTGGCTATCTCGTAGTAAACACGTGATTAATTAGAGACTGACTTAATTCAAAATAGATAGTATGGAAGTATCTACATACGCGGTAGCGTATCAAGCCAAGTTCAAGTAACGGAACTGGCGAGCAGCACAATGTGTAATATTACACGAACCATTTGGAGCTACTTTAAAACCCCTCATAACTCAAGAACTGTTTCATATAAATTTGACTCGTATATTTAGACTTGCAAGATACGTATGTGCTTCAAATTTTATAAACAAACTGTTATTTAGATATTAGTCATTTTCATCACTGACTCAACTATAGATCAAAACTTTAACCCAGTTCCAGATGACCTAGAAAGTTCAAATTTAGCATGCAGATATGTAATTAAGTGAATACGAAGGAATATATCAGAATCTTTTATGTTGTTATAAATAAATTTCAGGACAGACCATTGAATTCGGCACCCATTTAGATCTCACTTTTTTTGTCGTTGAAGTCAACAACCAAGGCTTATATCATAATATTGAACTTGGCTCTTATTTTACATTATATTTTTGATGATTTTTTAATAATATCTAGTGCCTATACGGCTCAGTTTATCTATGACCAGAGGCTCTATGTTAATTATTCAAAGTTGTTTATTTATTTTAATAGATTAATTACTACGCCTTTTTGT
>NW_026712877.1:0-30440 GCF_030625045.1 Achroia grisella | reverse complement strand
GATATAGACTTTCTGATAATGAACGGTCCAGACCCTTACCATATTCATCTGAATAAATAATTGTCCTTTGTACTGGTGCAACATTACAATTATCAGTTTTAAAGACAAGTTAGAATTGAGTAAACTAGAACAAGGAGTGATTGACTCAGTCAAAACCGATGTGATTGACTTATTGTTATTTCCATTAGGGCTATACTGACAAGATTTAGGAGATTCAGGTGTCTCACAACAACATTTCTCTGTCAATGAGGTGAACCGCTCCATGTTGTAATTACCCAACTCTATTAATTTATCCAGTGATTTACTATAGTTAGAATCTTCATTATCTAATTTAACAAAAAAATATGAGTGTGCTCAACTTGAAATTAATAATTATAGTAAATCGCTGGATAAATTAATTGAGTTGGGAAATTACAACATGGAGCGGTTCACCTCATTGACAGAGAAATGTTGTTGTGAGACACCTGAATCTCCTAAATCTTGTCAGTATAGCCCTAATGGAAATAACAATAAGTCAATCACATCGGTTTTGACTGAGTCAATCACTCCTTGTTCTAGTTTACTCAATTCTAACTTGTCTTTAAAAACTGATAATTGTAATGTTGCACCAGTACAAAGGACAATTATTTATTCAGATGAATATGGTAAGGGTCTGGACCGTTCATTATCAGAAAGTCTATATCAACATGTCATAAATAATTGTCTTCCTGGTGCTTCATTGCCTAATATTTTAAATAAGGTGGTTAATGGTAGGTATGATAAGTTAACCACATTAGTCATTGCTTTAGGCAACTGTTTATATGTAAAAAAAAGTCATGTAATTAAACTTGTAAACTCTTTGCTTAATATTGCTGAGCTGGGCATAGGTAAAATAATATTATGTGCATTTCCTTACTGTCGTTCTCTGACCATTGAACAAAATAAGTTCATATATTATATTAATAATTTAATTTATAATATGACATGTCGTCATAATGACTTTTTATTTTTTGATAGTAACAAATTTGTTACAAACTTTTGTATGACTGGAGATAGATTTTATCTGCCTAAAAAACAAATAAGAAATATAGCTAGTTTACTAGCTTATAATATAAATGACCCCATTATAAGTAATATAATGGGTTGCATTAATCCAATTAGTAGTACTTGTACTAATGTTAATACTAAACATACTGAAAATATTGACATAAATATTGATTCTAGTAAGAATCCTTTTATTTACAAAAATTTAAATATGACTGCAGATTTAAACTGCTGAAAAAGACAAAGGGAAAGCTATCAGAATTGAAAATTGTTCACCAGAACATACAAAGTTTTCTCGGCTGTGAATTAATTATTCAATTGTTCTTAGAAAGAAATAATATAGATGTTCTATGTTTAACTGAACATTGGCTCAAAGTGAGCAATATGATGTTCAGCTTAAACAATTATAATATTGTCAGCTGCTTTAATAGAAAAATAGTAAATAGAGGAGGTTCTATGATATTGGTGAAAAATAATATAAAAGTAAAAGAACGTAGTGATATTGGCAATCTTTCTGTTGAATGTTGTATTGAAATTTCCTGTGTGGAACTAGACAATTATATAGTTATATGTGTATATAGACCTCCAAATAGTGATTATAATTTATTTGAAGAGGTAATGGAGGATATTTTAAAAAGAGTATTTAATATTAACAAAAAAATTATAGTGTGTGGTGATTTCAATGTTGACATTTTATCACATAATACCACAAAAACTAAATTAATGAGTTTATTTCAATCCTTTGACTTGAGTAATGTCTTCCACGAACCCACTCGTATCACTGCCACGTCTGCTACTTGCTTGGATAACATATTTAGCAACAGTGAGTATTTAGATAAAATAATAATAACAACCTTCCTTCTGATCACTGTGGTCAAATAGTTATTTTTCCAAATCACTTAAACAAAATTGGGAAAATTAATTTATTACAAAACTTTAAATATGACTGCAGATTTTTTTTCTTTTTTTTTCTTTTTTTTTTTTTTTTTTTTTTCTCGACTGGCAACATTACCGATAACTGTCTTTGTCAGCTGGCCGTAATAATTAAATACTTTTATATAATTTATTACTCGATTTTTTTAGTGCAATTGATATAATTAGTGAGTTTAAGCTATAAGAAGCATCTATTGTTGTTTGTGTTCATTTTTATATTGTATTTGTGTACAAAAATCGACACAAATATTTCCTACCGGTCAACTGTCAAAGTTCGTAATAAACTTATATTTACATCAATCTTGTATATGTTATCGCGTAATTCAATTTAAATTATTATAACATTCCTTTATTATTACTTGTTTTGTGTTACATGTTAATATTGTGGTAATTTTAAAAGTGAATTCAAGTTGTGCGTCGAGGAAAAAAAAATTACCCACTAACCAAATATTATTGTAAGTACTAACTGTAAGTTCTTACATATAATAATCTTTAGTATTGTTATTTATATTTAACATATTTACTAACATTACTTACATATTATATATTTATAAATAAATTTTATTGTAAGGAAATAGCACAAGTTTTAAATTCCATTTAATTCCTTTATATTTAAATTTATTACTCAGCATATTTAATAATGATGTCCCGAAGAGCCTGTGATCTTGATGCTAAACTTAAGGTGGCACTCGTTGAATTAAAGAAAACCCAAGACTTGAATAAAGTATTGTTACAGGAAAGGGATGATAGTGAAATAGAGATGAAATCTCTATTTGACAAATATGTGGCCCTGAAGGGGGAACTTGTAAACATTAATGTATTCTGTGAAGACCTACGCGTTGACAGGGATAGACTTCAGGAAATTGTTAATGAATATGATCACTGCAGGGACACATATGAGTCAAATCTACAGCGTATCACTCACCTCGAGAGACACCTTGAGGAAGCTCAAGCACATAGTGAATCTATGTTGGAACACAAACGGGTGAGTAGCTATAATAACACCTTAGATCTGTATACAGAATTGTTAAATGTCACTTGTGATCAAAAGTCTACTCAGCCGTTGGTGACCATAGATTTAACAAATACACCCAGCTCAAATAGTTGTACTAGTCAATTTAATAGTGTCAATAAATTAAAAAATATATAAAAATAAACAAATTTATTAAAAAGTCAGAAAAGTTAGTGAGAACTCATACTAAATGTTTAAAATCTATAAATATTAGAAGACAAAAATTAGACCTGTTACAAGAACTTCAAAATTGTAAAACAAATTTACATGATAAGGATTTAGAACAAAATAAATTAAAGAGTAAAATTCAAGAGTTGGAATCTTTATTATATAATTTAACAAATAAATATGAGTGTGCTCAACATGAAATTAATAACTATAGTAAATCACTGGATAAATTAATAGAGTTGGGTAATTACAACATGGAGCGGTTCACCTCATTGACAGAGAAATGTTGTTGTGAGACACCTGAATCTCCTAAATCTTGTCAATATAGCCCTAATGGAAATAACAATAAGTCAATCACATCAGTCTTGACTGAGTCAATCACTCCTTGTTCAAATTTACTCAATTCTAACTTGTCTTTAAAAACTGATAATTGTAATGTTGCACCAGTACGAAGGACAATTATTTATTCAGATGAATATGGTAAGGGTTTGGGCCGTTCATTATCAGAAAGTTTATCTCAACATGTTATAAATAATTGTCTACCTGGTGCTTCATTGCCTAATATTTTAAATAAGGTGGTTAATGGTAGGTATGATAAGTTAACCACATTAGTCATTGCTTTAGGCAACTGTTTAAATGTAAAAAAAAGTCATGTCATTAAACTTGTAAACTCTTTGCTTAATATTGCTGAGCTGGGCATAGGTAAAATAATTTTATGTGCATTTCCTTACTGTCATTCTCTGACTATTGAACAAAATAAGTTCATATATTATATTAATAATTTAATTTATAATATGACTTGTCGTCATAATGACTTTTTATTTTTTGATAGTAACAAATTTGTTACAAACTTTTGTATGACTGGAGATAGATTTTATCTGCCTAAAAAACAAATAAGAAATATAGCTAGTTTACTAGCTTATAATATAAATGACCCCATTATAAGTAATATAATGGGTTGCACTAATCCAATTAGTAGTATTTGTACTAATGTTAATACTAAACATTCTGAAAATATTGACATAAATATTGATTCTAGTAAGAATCCTTTTATTTACAATAATTTAAATATGACTGCAGATTTAAACTGCTGAAAAAGACAAAGGGAAAGCTATCAGAATTGAAAATTGTTCACCAGAACATACAAAGTTTTCTCGGCTGTGAATTAATTATTCAATTGTTTTTAGAAAAAAATAATATAGATGTTCTATGTTTAACTGAACATTGGCTCAAAGTGAGCAATATGATGTTAAGCTTAAACAATTATAATATTGTCAGCTGCTTTAATAGAAAAATAGTAAATAGAGGAGGTTCCATGATATTGGTGAAAAATAATATAAAAGTAAAAGAACGTAGTGATATTGGCAATCTTTCCGTTGAGTGTTGTATTGAAATTTCCTGTGTGGAACTAGAAAATTATATAGTTATGTGTGTATATAGACCTCCAAATAGTGATTATAATTTATTTGAAGAGGTAATGGAGGATATTTTAAAAAGAGTATTTAATATTAACAAAAAATTTATAGTGTGTGGTGATTTCAATGTTGACATTTTATCACATAACACCACAAAAACTAAATTAATGAGTTTATTTCAATCTTTTGACTTGAGTAATGTCTTCCACGAACCCACTCGTATCACAGCCACGTCTGCTACTTGTTTAGATAACATATTTAGCAACAGTGATTATTTAGATAAAATAATATTAAACAACCTTCCTTCTGATCACTGTGGTCAATTAGTAATTATTCCAAATCACGTAAACAAAATTAGGAAAATTAATTTATTAAAAAGAGACTTGACTAGTTATAAGATAAATAAATTTAAAATATCAGTTCGTAGTAAATTAGATTTTTGTCCTCAATCTGATGAACCTAACAAACTTTATACAGATTTCTTCAATATTGTTTCTTACGAATATAATAAGGCTTTTAACAAAAAAACTATCAGTATTAGTAACAAAACAAAATTTTCAGAATGGGCTACAAAGGGAATTCTTAAAAGTAGAAATATATTATTTGATTTATATGATCAAAAAAAATACCGTTTCGATAGTACATTCGTAAATTATGTAAAAAGATACTCAAAAACTTTTAAAAAGGTATGTAATGTAGCAAAGTCTAATTATCTAAATAAAAAAATTAAAGAATCCAAGGATAAGATTAGGACAGTGTGGAATATTATTAATAAAGAAACTGGCAAAGTTAAAAGTCCATATAATGATTTTACGTTAAATTATAATGATAAACTAGTAACGTCCACAAAAGAAATAGTCAATATTTTTGAAAAATTTTTCGCTAGTATTCCAACTGATATTACGTCCTCTTTGGACTCTTCTCCAAGTACAGCTAAATCATTCCTTATTGACAATGTTGCTTCGTGTCCGGTTACATTTAAATTTACATTTATTGACATTGCTACAATTACGAAAACATTTAAACAATTAAATTTAAAAAATACTGAAGACCATTGGGGCATGTCTGTTAAAGTTATTAACACCGCTATAGATGTTATTGCTCCATATTTAGTAACTATCTTCAATAAATGTATTTTTGACGGTGTTTTTCCCAATTTAATGAAACATAGTAAAATAACTCCACTTTTTAAGTTAGGGGATAAAACTGAAGTAGGTAATTATAGGCCCATTTCTATCTTACCAGTACTAAGTAAAGTGTTTGAAAAAATTATGCTCAATCAGATGCTTCACCACTTTAAAATAAATAGACTGCTTCACAGTCGGCAATTTGGTTTCACGGCCGGTAAATCAACTACTGACGCTGGTGTAGCTTTAATGAAACACATTTTTGACTGTTGGGAGAGGTCACAGGATGCTATCGGTGTATTCTGTGACCTCTCAAAAGCATTTGATTGCGTTGATCATGAAACACTCTTACTCAAATTAGAATATTACGGTATTAGATATGAAGCACTATGCATGATGAAATCCTATCTAAATAATAGAATGCAAGTTGTTGAAATAAATGGTGTAAAGTCTGAGGGAACTAGTATTAAAATGGGTGTTCCTCAGGGCTCTATTCTAGGTCCTTTCTTATTTTTAGTTTACATAAACGATCTTCCTTATATGGTAGAAAAGATAGCTGACATAGTTCTGTTTGCTGATGATACTTCATTAGTATTCAAAGTCAATCGACATATTGATGATATGGACGAAGTAAACGGTTCTCTCTCTTATGTTTTAAAATGGTTTACGGCAAATAATATGCTACTAAATGCAAATAAAACTAAATGTATCAAATTTACTCTCCCCAATGTAAGGCCGGTAGATTCAAAAATTGTATTGGACAATAAATCTATTAATTTTGTTGACGATACTGTATTTCTAGGTATCACATTAGATTCCAAGTTGCAATGGGGTGCTCATATTACTAAATTGGCGAGTCGACTTAGTTCTGCCGCTTATGCGGTAAGAAGAATTAGACAATTAACAGACGTGGCAACGGCTAAACTTGTCTATTTTAGTTATTTCCATAGCATTATGTCGTATGGTATTTTGTTATGGGGCAAAGCAGCTGATATAAATACAATATTTACTTTACAAAAGAGGGCCATTCGCTCCATTTATGGTATGGGTTCCAGGGAGTCATTGCGAGAGTGTTTTAAGGAATCAAATATCCTCACCGTTGCTTCTCAATACATTTATGAAAATATCATCTATGCCAGAAGGAATATAGACAGTTTCAAAAGAGTTAGTGATTGCACTAATAAAAGCTTACGTAACAATAACAAACTGATTTTACCTAAATGTCGTTTGGCTAAAGTTAGTAATTCGTTTTATGGCAATTGCGTAAGGTTTTACAATAAAATACCAGAGTCTGTTATAAATCTGCCAGAAAAAAGATTTAAATGTCAAATAAAACAGTTCCTTTGCAAAAAAGCTTACTATAAAATTGAAGAATTCGTTAACGATAATAATGTTTTTATAGAAAAACTTTAAATCTATAGCACTGACAATATTATCTGATTACATTAATAATGAGTGCGTAGCGACTTCTATGTTGATTATCGCATGCCTCTTACTTGTTATACTGTAATTATTTATATAAAAAAAACATCTATTAAAAAGAGCAACACACAAGTTTCTTGCTCATTCTTCTTGTGATGAATCTGCATTCCGGTTGAATCAAATATGACTATTCAAAAGTGCTTGTAATGAGTTTATTTGAATAAAGATTATTTCTATTTCTATTTCTATTAAAAAAGAGACTTGACTAGTTATAAGATAAATAAATTTAAAATATCAGTTCGTAGTAAATTAGATTTTTATCTTCCATCTAATGAACCTAACAAACTTTATACAGATTTCTTCAATATTGTTTCTAACGAATATAATAAGGCTTTTAACAAAAAAACTATCAGTATTATTAACAAAACAAAATTTTCAGAATGGGCTACAAAGGGAATTCTTAAAAGTAGAAATATATTATTTGATTTATATGCTCAAAAAAAATACCGTTTCGATAGTACATTCGTAAATTATGTAAAAAGATACTCAAAAACTTTTAAAAAGGTATGTAATGTAGCAAAGTCTAATTATCTAAATAAAAAAATTAAAGAGTCCAAGGATAAGATAAGGACAGTGTGGAGTATTATTAACAAAGAAACTGGCAAAGTTAAAAGTCCATATAACGATTTTACGTTAAATTATAATGATAAACTAGTAACGTCCACAAAAGAAATTGTCAATATTTTTGAAAATTTTTTCGCTAATATTCCAACTGATATTACTTCCTCTTTGGACTCTTCTCCTAGTACAGCTAAATCATTCCTTATTGACAATGTTGTTTCTTGTCCGGTTACATTTAAATTTACATTTATTGACATTGCTACAATTACTAAAACATTTAAACAATTAAATTTAAAAAATACTGAAGACCATTGGGGCATGTCTGTTAAAGTTATTAACACCGCTATAGATGTTATTGTTCCATATTTAGTAATTATTTTCAATAAATGTATTTCTTATGGTGTTTTTCCCAATTTAATGAAACATAGCAAAATAACTCCACTCTTTAAGTCAGGAGAAAAAACTGTGGTAGGTAATTATAGGCCTATATCTATCTTACCAGTATTGAGTAAGGTGTTTGAAAAAATTATGCTCAATCAAATGCTGCAACACTTTAAAGTAAATAAACTGCTTCACAGTCGACAATTTGGTTTCACGGCCGGTAAATCAACTACTGATGCCGGTGTAGCTCTCATTAAATATGTATTTGATTCTTGGGAGAGGTCTCAGGATGCAGTCGGTGTATTTTGTGATCTTTCAAAAGCATTTGATTGCGTTGAACATGAAACACTTTTGCTCAAACTTGAACATTACGGTATTAGATATGAAGCACAAAGCATGATGAAATCCTATCTAAATAATAGAATGCAAGTTGTCGAAATAAATGGTGTAAAGTCTGAGGGAACTAGTATTAAAATGGGTGTTCCTCAGGGCTCTATTTTAGGTCCTTTCTTATTTTTAGTTTACATAAATGATCTTCCTTATATGGTAGAAAAGATAGCTGACATAGTTCTGTTTGCTGATGATACTTCATTAGTATTCAAAGTCAATCGACATATTGATGATTTGGACGAAGTAAACGGTGCTCTTTCTTATGTTTTAAAATGGTTTACGGCTAATAATATGTTACTAAATGCAAATAAAACTAAATGTATCAAATTTACTCTCCCCAATGTAAGGCCGGTAGATTCAAAAATCACGTTGGACAATAAACCTATTAATTTTGTGGATGATACTGTATTTCTAGGTATCACATTAGATTCCAAGTTGCAATGGGGTGCTCATATTACTAAATTAGCGAGTCAACTTAGTTCTGCCGCTTATGCGGTAAGAAGAATTAGACAATTAACAGACGTGGCAACGGCTAAACTTGTGTACTTTAACTATTTCCATAGCATTATGTCGTATGGTATTTTGTTATGGGGCAAAGCAGCTGATATAAATACAATATTTATTTTACAAAAGAGGGCCATTCGCTCCATTTATAGCATGGGTTCCAGGGAGTCTTTGCGAGAGTGCTTTAAGGAATCAAATATCCTCACTGTTGCTTCTCAATATATTTATGAAAATATCATGTATGCCAGGAAGAATATAGACAGTTTCAAAAGAGTTAGTGATTGCACTAATAAAAGCTTACGTAACAATAACAAACTGATTTTACCTAAATGTCGTTTGGCTAAAGTTAGTAATTCGTTTTATGGCAATTACGTAAGGTTTTACAATAAAATACCAGAGTCTGTTATAAATCTGCCAGAAAAAAGATTTAAATGTCAAATAAAAAACTTCCTTTGCAAAAAAGCTTACTATAAAATTGAAGAATTCGTTAACGATAATAATGTTTTTGTAGAAAAATTTTTAAATACATAGCACTGACAATATTATCTGATTACACTAATAATGAGTGCGTAGCGATTTCTATGTTGATTGTCGCATGCCTCTTACTTGTTACACTGTAATTATTTATATAAAAAAAAACATCTATTAAAAAGAGCAACACACAAGTTTCTTGCTCATTCTTCTTGTGATGAATCTGCATTCCGAATGAGTGGTAGAATCAAAATATGACTATTCAAAAGTGCTTGTAATGAGTTTATTTGAATAAAGATTATTTCTATTTCTATTTCTATTTCTATCTAAGTTTTTCCTTGTATACATAATATTTTCATAAATGTACTGTGAGGCAACGGTGAGGATATTTGATTGTTTAAAGCATTGACGTAATGACTCTCTAGAACCCATACCATAAATAGAACGTATGGCTCTCTTTTGTAAAATAAATATAGTATTTATATCGGCAGCTTTACCCCATAGCAGTATGCCATATGACATAATGCTATGGAAATAACTAAAATATACAAGTTTTGCCGTCGCCACGTCTGTTAATTGCCTTATCCTTCTAATTGCATAAGCAGCAGAACTAAGTCTACTGGCTAATTTTGAAATATGGGGCCCCCATTGTAACTTCGAGTCCACTGTTATTCCTAAAAAAACTGTATCATTAACAAAATTTACTATTTCATCATTAAGCAATAGCTGCGTATTTACTTGTTTTACATTAGGCAGCGTGAATTTAATGCACTTAGTTTTGTTGGAGTTCAATAATAGATTATTACATGTGAACCAATTTAGTATAGCAGAAATAGCATAATTTACATCGTCTAATTGATTACATTGGCGACCAATTTTAAACACTAACGAAGTATCATCCGCAAATAACACTATATCTGCAACTTTCTCTACCATGTAGGGAAGGTCATTTATATAAATTAAAAAGAGAAATGGGCCTTGTATGGTATAAAATATGGTAGGTCACGGTGTTGGCAAAAACGAAGATTTTTAAAACAATTGGATTTATTTTCGACACATAAATTTTATAATGTTAATTAGAGATAAGACGTGCGGTGTCGATCGCATCTAGGTGCAGACTGCGTGGCGTCCGTTGCGCCGGTTATAAGTTTTTTTGAAAACGACTACGACACCGCACGCAGAGACAATAACATAGACAAACATCATTTTAATTATTTTGTTTTTTAAGGCACAGAACGCGTCGCTTACACACCCCACCCCAGTGTTGAGCCTGGCTCAGCACTCATTATCCATCGAAATACGAACGACACGCGTCACCGGCCGTTTCAAAATGCCAGTCGTAGTTTTCAATTCTACGACCCTAACTCGACCATCCCTTCCTGGAAACACCTGCTGAACCACAGCTTTCAGCCAGAGATTACGAGGTGCATCAGGATCGACAATAAGTACAAAATCACCTACCTGTATCGGTGTCTGGTCGTACTGCCATTTACGCCTAGGTATTAGGTCAGGAAGCACTTCTCTGACCCACCGCTTCCAAAACATGTCAGCGAGCCTCTGCGCCTTACGCCACTGTTTACGTAGGTACAAATCAGAGTCATTAAATACACCAACAGTTGGCAAATTTGATGACGAACCCAACATAAAATGATTAGGAGTTAGAGATTCACTACTACCTACTTCTACCGATACATGTGACAAGGGTCGACTGTTGACAATATTCTCAACTTCCGTCAGGAGCGTATTGAGTACTTCTTCACGTGGTGCACGTTCTTTTAAAATTACCCTAAGTGAAGTCTTGACACTCCTAATAAGTCGCTCCCATGCCCCACCCCAGTGGGGACTGGCAGGCGGGATGAAGGTCCATTCCACTCCATTATTAGCTGCTTCATTTGTTAGCCTATCAAAATCTACCTCATTTATAGACTTCTTCAGCTCAGCATCAGCGCCTCTCAAGTTTGTACCATTATCAGAGTACAGCATACGAGGCCAACCCCGTCTTGCTGCCATTCGACGAAGAGCCATAATGCTCCCTCATTAGAGGTAAGTGATGACACCAGTTCTAAGTGGATTCCACGGACGGTCAAACAAGTAAATAAAACTCCATACCTTTTCTCTCTATGTCTCCCCACAGTGACCTCCATGGGTCCAAACAAATCCAGACCACAGTGTGTGAAAGGACGCTGATGATGAGCCAGTCGTGCTTCAGGCAGCTCTCCCATTCTCGGTACCTGTGGTTTTGCTCTTTTTATTCTACAAAACATACATTTATATGTCATTCTTATACATACCGCCACTCCTCAGGGCGGCTTAGCTCGTCTATTTCACCCAGCCGGTTTGCTATGTACGTTTTATAGCTACGTGTATTATTACATATCCAGTGTAGCACGGTACTAGAGTCGCACCAAAAATAACGCCTTACTGGATTTATTTTGTGTTCTCTGATTATTGTATCTGCCAACCTCGCAGCCAATAAAGCAGCTTGCAATTCCAAACGCGGCACGGTAGTATGACTCACGGGCGCGACACGGCACTTGCTAGCTATGAATGACATACATATATCTTTATTTACGTACCATCGCCAGTATGCGACTGCGCACATTGCTTTAGTCGACGCATCGCAACACAAGTGTAACTCTAAATTACTATATTCACTTCCAGCCAAAACCTGTTTCGTAGCGCCTGTCACTACGTCATTGCAGCGGGATGTCGTAGCGCAGCTATTAGCTACGCCAGTTTCGTAGCCGATAGCCCGTTCGGTTACGCTTGTAGATGTACGAGAGGTGAGAGAGGTTATGTTTACCTGAACTGAAGTGCTACGTTTTATCGCTGACTCACTCCCACTCGTCGCTGCTTGATACCACCTCGGCAGACGGATATTTTTTATTTCACTCGTTAGTACATTGACCCACTGACACCATTTTTTATGTATGTCATCTGTTACTAAGTCGTCCCAGCTGATTCCAGCGCGCCAGGTATCTTGCAACATTATTTTACCTTGTATAGTAAATGGCGATAAGAATCCAAATACATCGAATATTGACATTATGACTCTGAGCATAACTCTTTTTGTTGGTCTATTCTTACCATTAATTATGTCATGTGGTATGCGCTTGAGAGACACATCGAACCCCAACTCGTCTTCGCGCGGGTACCATATCAATCCGAGCGTACGTTCACCTTCGCATTCTTGATCTATTTTGAACTTTACGGCCGTAGTACCTAAGGACTCCTTTGGAATACTATCCAATACGGCTGGACTGTTGCTAGTCCAATTACAAATATGAAAACCTCCTGATTTGTGAATTTTACTAATATTACGTACCATTGTTATGGCGGCGGCCTCGTCTGGCAAACTGTCTATGTAGTCATCCATATAATGTTGATTACATATCGCTGCTACGGCGTTTGGCATCGATGACTCATACCTTAGTGCGTTTTTATTCTTAATAAATTGAGCTATGAACGGTGAACATTTCGCGCCAAATATTAATGACGTCATCACGTACGTTTTTTCATGTTCTGCAGGACTGCTTCTCCACAGAAATCTGAGTGCGTTCTGGTCTTCTTCTCTTACCTTTATCCTTAAAAACATATCTTTTATATCGCCGGTCACCGCTACTCTGTTCTCCCTAAATCTTACCATAATGCCGAACAGAGATGTAAGTAGGTCCGGCCCCTTCAGTAGATAGTCATTTAATGACAAACCATTTGTGCCAGCTGCGGCATCGAAGACCAGACGTAGTTTTTTTATTTGGGTTGTCTACCCCAAAATGTGGTAAGTACCATGTCCGTGGCGAGACACTGCAGTCTTCCAACTCTCTGGCATAATCATTTTGTAATAAATGATTAACACGTTCGACATACCTGTTACCATATTCCGTATTTAACATAATTTTCTTTTCTATACCTTTTAATCTGCGTACAGCGTTAGGGAAGCTATTTGGCATCCTGCAGCTTTCATCTTTCCATGGTAGCCCAACCTCCTA
Organism: Achroia grisella; assembly: GCF_030625045.1. Lineage (NCBI taxonomy): Eukaryota > Metazoa > Arthropoda > Insecta > Lepidoptera > Pyralidae > Achroia > Achroia grisella. The sequence goes on along the minus strand of NW_026712877.1, from coordinate 16,984 downwards.
CCTGCCGTTGATGAGTGTAGCAGTTTGCTCCATCACTGTCAGGGCACGGATATCATCAGCATTCTCCCGTGGCTTACCTGACACTCCCATGGACTCGATGGTGAATGACCGTCGCACCTCGTCATGGATGTCTCGTAACATGCGCTCGCTCTCGTCGACTGGTAAGCTGTGTAACTCAGAGATAAGGAGGGTCGAGTGGGACGATTGTTTATGTTCCGGTATACCTAAACAACCATGTATACACCAACCTAAGGGAGTGCGTGTAGCGACGGGTTCATTCTTGTTACCTAAACTAGTTTGCAAAGGAATTAACAAATGATAATTATCCTGCCCTAATAGTATTTCAGGTTTCAATTTTTTTATACACAATTCATTTTTAATTTTACGCAAATTTTTATACAAGTTGTAATTAACAGTAGATAAATCTTGTATAGGCAAATCTAAATTATTTATGGTACGAGCTCTGTAAATTCATATGATAATAATGATGTGTATACTGTAAAAGCTCGTACCATAAATTTACAGAATTATTCCATGCACCACACATACGTAATGTGTCGCTGGGGCCGCTCAGTCCCGCGCGGTTAGCGAGATCGGTAGCTATGAGCGACACAGTTGAACCGTCATCAAGTAAGGCGGTGGTATTAATAACACCGTATGGTCCACGAATTTTTACCGGCACTACTTTTAATAACACTTGTTGATTATTTACGTTAATATGGGTCACAGTTTCACTCACGGGTGGACATTCGTTCACTTGTTCGGCGGTGACGTTGCTAGTCCTGCACCCGGTGGGTACGGGGTAGTGCAGAAGCCGGTGGTGCGCTCCGCCGCAGCCATCTTTATCGCAGGCGGGCGCCGGACATGTTTCGCGCTCATGACTGACAGTAAACACTTGTAACAAAGATTGTTACGCTTAATGTATCGCCATCTATCTTTTCTTAGCGCTTTTTTAAACTGCGTACATTTTGTTAAATCGTGTCTTGAAACACGACAGTATTGACACTTATCATTCAGTACTAAAACAGAATGTGATCTGCTACTTATATTATTATCATAATTTTTATATTTATCGCTGCGTGCATTTATTAAGCATAAGTTAGATGTTGTGGAAATCTTTACTGCTTCTTGAGTTAGAAATTCGGATAATAATTCTAATCTAGATTTCTTTCTTTCTAGTAACAGTGTGTAACTATAATCTGACCACTTAGATACAAGAACAGTTGGCATCTTAGATAATAATAATGTAAATGCATCTATACCTTGTAAATATTCCTGGCGGCCGACGGCTCGTGTTGCTTCCACGAAATTCTGCACTTTCACAGCAAAGTACACTATGTCCTTTTGATATTCTTGTGACACTGGATGTAACTTTTTTAATTCTTGTATCAAGCGTGATATAATTATATCTGGGTTACCGAACCTTAGTTCCAGTGTCGCCATTAATTTATCAGGAGTTACGGCGCTGATGAGTAAAGCTGATACCGCTTCCTTTGCGGCTCCACGTAGACATTTCCGTAAACGCCATAAATTTTCCTTCGGATTGAAGTTGCAGACTTCAGTCGATTCTTCATAGGCCTGTTTAAATTGCAGCCATTCCATGGGGTCCCCTGAGTAGTATGGCAAATCCTTCGGCGTGCTCAATCGAGACAATAGTTTAGCATTCGAGTTGCTATTCGCAGAGGCGGCGGCCATGTTCTTTAGAGCGCTTGCTAGCATCTGAACTGTAGTACCATTAGTGCCAGAATCTATTGCTGGCGGACACGTGTCACCCTGTTGAAAACCATGATCGTGGGCAAACTGTGTGTTTTCCAATTCTTGCTGGCTGTGCTCGACCCACCTCTCCACATTACTATTAATGTTGGTGCGATTATCCTCTAGGTCTGGACTGTATTCTGCTTCTAAATCAGCTAGGTCTGCTTCCAATTGTTTGTCAATTAATTCCATTTGAATTTTAGCTTTCTTCTGTGCAGCATCGAGTTCTAACTGCTTTTTACGTGCCAGTACAGATGAATGCGAAGACTTCGTGGACTTTGCACGCTTCGTTGTAACGGGCGTCGACGGTTGGCATTCTTCTTTACAAGTACCCGCTTTTGAATTTGTGCTCATAACGGTCACCGTCTTCTCTTCTGTAGGCTTCATATTACTCGGCCGTGGCGTATCTTGATACTGTTCAGAACCAGGATGCTGCTCCATCTGCATGCAGTCCTTATTGCGTGCAGTACTTCGGGTGCCTACCATTTTGTGCGCTGGTGGTGTGCGGTACATAAATCCGGCCGAATGACCAAATGTATGGTATAAAATATGGTAGGTCACGGTGTTGGCAAAAACGAAGATTTTTAAAACAATTGGATTTATATTCGACACATAAATTTTATAATGTTAATTAGAGATAAGACGTGCGGTGTCGATCGCATCTAGGTGCAGACTGCGTGGCGTCCGTTGCGCCGGTTATAAGTTTTTTTTGAAAACGACTACGACACCGCACGCAGAGACAATAACATAGACAAACATCATTTTAATTATTTTGTTTTTTAAGGCACAGAACGCGTCGCTTACAGGCCTAACATTGAACCTTGAGGCCCATTTTTATATTAGTTCCCTTAGACTTTACACCATCAATATCTACAGTTTGCACCCTATCCTCTAGATAAGATTTCATTAGACTTATGTCATTATCTCTAATACCATAATGTTTGAGCTTGTACAAATGTGTTTCATGATCTACGCAATCAAACGCCTTCGACAAGTCACAAAAAACGCCGAGAGCATCCTGTGAGTTTTCCCATGATTCGAATATATGTGTAATAAGAGCTACACCTGCATCAGTAGTAGACTTGCCGGCAGTGAAACCATAAGAGTCGGTGATGGGGGAGCCCCATGCCGTGGATTTGGCATTGAAGTCCCCCATCACCATCATTGGACGGGCCGAGTATAGCTCCAGAGCGGCCCCCAGCCCGTCCATGAACTGCTCGAACTCGGCGAGAGTCCTGTTCGGAGAGAAGTATGTCCCGACAACGACGGTTTCCCCCCAACTCACACCTATGTACCCCGCTCCGCCGAATAGGCGGCTGACGAGCGGGGTCGCGGGGTTGCCCGCGCCAACAATGGCCACCAGGCCAGAGGGGTCGCCGAACCAATGGTCACTTCGTGGGACACGATATGGTTCGGCGACCACTGCAAGGTCAACTCCCCACTGCGCCGCGCTCTGCAGAAGCAGATCCTGGGCGCGCGCGCAGTGGTTGAGATTCCCCTGCAGGAGGCGATGGACTGCCATTATTGACCGGTGTCCATCACCTCAGCCTCTCCCCGGCGGCCATTGCCGCGGGCCGACGACAGTGCGGATCCCCTCACTCTCTTGGACCGGGATTGGGGGCACTTTTTGGCACCCACCCGGTGGTCCGACTGGGATGCGGCGCTCAAGGAGTTGGCTCCAAGGAGGATGCCAGCCCTCGGTTGGTTACCCGATTGCACCGCCAGAAGCGGTGCCTCCGGGTCAACCCAGGCCCTCGAATATTGTTCTTGAGTAAGAACAATACCGAGGCCCAGGCCCCGCGCAATGGCCGGCAACTCCCTGGTGGCCAACTCCGAGCCGCCCGCATTGATCTGCCCGAAAGTAATTGCAGGTCGCTTAGGAGCCATATTCAGTGGTGTGGACGGCCCGTTGCTCGGCGTGCAGGCGCGCCGGGCAGGTCTTTGCCATTGTGGCGTGTGTCGCGGCGTCTCCTCGCCCGAAGCGATGACACGTCGCGCAGCGGCTCTCCTCAGACTTGCAGCCCAATCGGTCGTGCCCCGTACTTCCGCACAGTCCGCAAGTCTTCTTTGGCCCGGCAATACTTGGCCGGGTGGCCGTACTGCTGGCACTTGGCGCAGTACGTCACATCTACATAGTCCGTAGGTGTGATGACGTCCCAACCTACGTATAGTTTGTCCCGCCTGATGAGCGCTCCCCTTAGTGACGGACTGCACCGAAGCACCACAGTAGTGTTGCTGCTGCCCCTCCACGATTTTTTGAAGGCAACCTCGCTGTGCCTCTTTATCTTTTCTGTAGTCCAGCCTTCTTCCTCTATGTTTTGGGCTGCGAGGTTGCCAATTAGCTCTTACGAGCCGCTGTCTGCAGAGAAACCCCTCAAGGCCACTAGGGGCCGCCTAGCCTTTGGCTCGGTGACCCGTAGGGTCGGCGGGGCAGCCTCCTTCAAGCGGGCAGCAGCTTCCTTAATGGTGGTCTGAACGACCACCCCTGCATTTCCGACTTTGCGGACGTTCGCCACCTGCAACTGTAGAGTCGCCGGGCTGACTACTTTCTTGAGTAGCCGCTTTGTGTCTTCCGCAGTCCTGATCTCTTTTGCTGCTTCCTCAGTGGGGTAGAAGGCCAGGACTGGCCCCGGCGCTGCGATCCTTGTTGATGGATTATTCTGTACAGCCGCCATGTTTTGGTGCAGTCTCAACTTTGAGGCATACGTTTCCGTTTGGGCTGCCTTCACTGCAGGTCACCCTCGACCAGACCCGGGGGTCTCTGCTAGGCGAGCGCGGGGGAGGGGTGCGGCAAATGGATTTCCGCGGGAGGAACGGGGACCCGTCGTCCTCTTCCTCCATGTCTTCCAATAAAACTCCCCAAAATATGGGAACTCTGGAATAAGATTTTTCCCCAAAATATGGGAGCTACACTAGTTCTATTCAATGTCCACACTAAGATTATTAAAGTTCACTGGTAACACAATGTTCAAACACAAAATTTTGTCCACGGGCAACCCCGCATGCACCGCTGACAGACGTCAAAGCGCTGCGTCAAGTGTGCGTGACAGTCGGTCTGAGACCGTATCTATCGAACACACTGACAGGCGACGGGCGACGTCTGTCAAAGGCTATCCGTCAGTCTTCACAACGACGCATGCCTACCGCATGGGCACCACATGGCGCAACTGACTTAACCTAAAAATGTACTTTTTTTTTTTTTTTTTTAACGTGTGGAAAAATCTTCAGAAGACCGTCACCCCGCCGGAGGGATGGCGAGGTGGTGTGTGGGACTTGTACCCACTAAAAAACCACACGGTGTACCTACGAGCGCCTATGCCGGAGCCAGGGGATTCGCAAGTGCATTCTACCCCAGCTCCGACGGCGACGGCCCGCCCTGTAGATGTTGTAGGGCAGGCCCCATCTCGTTTTGTGGTTAGGGCGACCTATTTCGCCCTAATCCATTGTGGAGGCGTGTGGTTACACGCGCACACCTCCGGGGCCTTTGGATTGGGGGGACTGCCTCCCTCAAGGCAGTCACCCCGGCCCCAGTGGGGGATAGAGGGGGGCGGAGTTGGGTACGCCCCCACCTCTAGGCCTGGCTCTTCTGCGGCGGAGGGAAGCGGGACGATCTGACTCCCGCTCCCTTTCCGCCGCCTCCTTCCGCGAGATAACTTCCTCGCAGAAGGAGCTCACCGCCAGCCACGATCTCTCGCTACTGATCATCCTCCGAACTAAATTCGGCAGCGAGAGATCGTCCCCCACTATTCGTGTGAGGACACGGCGCTCACTCTCGAACGCTGGACTTTCGTCCAGCGTGTGTTGCGCCGTGTCCTCCACACCTCCGCACTCGTGGCAGCCGGTCGTCGGCTCCTTCCTCGCCACATGACACAGATACCGCCCAAAGCAGCCGTGCCCGGACAGTATCTGTGTCATGCGGTACGTCAGTGGCCATCTCCTATTCATCCACCGTTTGAGGATGGGACGGACAGCCTCGACGGTCCTCAGGCCGGCCGATGGACTGGCCAGCCTTTCTCTCCACCTGATCCTGAGGATCCGCCGAAAGTCGGACCTCCGCGCTCCAATCTCATGGCCAGCGGGTGCCTCCCCCATGGAACGTCGCTCCGCGCGCCAGTGGTACACTGACGCGTGGAGCTCCGCTACCAAGTCCCACGGAGGAGACCCCGCCAGCAGACCCGCCGCTTCCCCGGATATGGTGCGGTCGCCTCTTATGGCCCGTATGGCCATGACCCTGTGTGGCCTGTTGAGGCAGGCCACATTTTCCCTACCTAGGGCCCCCACCCAGATGGGGGCCCCGTACAGGGCCATGGACCGCACCTCGCCGAGGTATAGGCGGCGGGAACCTTCTCCCGGGCCCCTCACGTTTGGCAGCAGCCAGCTAAGAGCGCCGGCGGCTGCCATAAGGCGAGGGACCAGGTTCCGGAAGTGAGCGCGGAAGCTCCACCGACTGTCCAGGTCAAGCCCCAAGTATCGAATACAGGGCTTGACCCCCACCCTCTGGCCACTGACGACCAGCTGGGCATCCGGAGGTGGCGCACGCCGAGGCCCATGAAAACACAGGACCTCGGTCTTCTCCAGCGCCACCTGGAGCCCAAGCCTCCTTATTCGGCCGACGACCAGTGCCACGCTTGCCGTGGCAAAGCGGGTAGCTTCCCGTAGGTCCCGCCCCCGGGCAGTGACCAAGGTGTCATCCGCGTAACAACCTAAAAATGTACTTTTTTTTTTTTTTATCGTGTGGAAAAATCTTCAAAAGACCGTTACCCCGCCGGAGGGATGGCGAGGTGGTGTGTGGGACTTGTACCCACTAAAAAACCACACGGTGTATCTACGAGCGCCTATGCCGGAGCCAGGGGATTCGCAAGTGCATTCTACCCCAGCTCCGACGGCGACGGCCCGCCCTGTAGATGTTGTAGGGCAGGCCCCATCTCGTTTTGTGGTTAGGGCGACCTATTTCGCCCTACTCCATTGTGGAGGCGTGTGGGTACACGCGCACACCTCCGGGGCCTTTGGATTGGGGGGACTGCCTCCCTCAAGGCAGTCACCCCGGCCCCAGTGGGGGATAGAGGGGGGCGGAGTTGGATACGCCCCCACCTCTAGGCCTGGCTCTTCTGCGGCGGAGGGAAGCGGGACGATCTGACTCCCGCTCCTTTCCGCCGCCTCCTTCCGCGAGATAACTTCCTCGCAGAAGGAGCTCACCGCCAGCCACGATCTCTCGCTACTGATCATCCTCCGAACTAAATTCGGCAGCGAGAGATCGTCCCCCACTATTCGTGTGAGGACACGGCGCTCACTCTCAAACGCTGGACATATTTCCAGCGTGTGTTGCGCCGTGTCCTCAACACCTCCGCACTCGTGGCAGCCGGTCGTCGGCTCCTTCCTCGCCACATGACACAGATACCGCCCGAAGCAACCGTGCCCGGACAATATCTGTGTCATGCGGTACGTCAGTGGCCATCGCCTACTCATCCACCTTTTGAGGATGGGACGGACAGCCTCGACGGTCCTCAGGCCGGCCGATGGACTGGCCAGCCTTTCTCTCCACCTGATCCTGAGGATCCGCCGAAAGTCGGACCTCCGCGCTCCAATCTCGTGGCCAGCGGGTGCCTCCCCCATGGAACGTCGCTCCGCGCGCCAGTGATACACTGACGCGTGGAGCTCCGCTACCAAGTCCCACGGAGGAGACCCCGCCAGCAGACCCGCCGCTTCCCCGGATATGGTGCGGTAGCCTCTTATGGCCCGTATGGCCATGACCCTGTGTGGCCTGTTGAGGCAGGCCACATTTTCCCTACCTAGGGCCCCCACCCAGATGGGGGCCCCGTACAGGGCCATGGACCGCACCTCGCCGAGGTATAGGCGGCGGGAACCTTCTCCCGGGCCCCTCACATTTGGCAGCAGCCAGCTACGAGCGCCGGCGGCTGCCATAAGGCGAGGGACCAGGTTCCGGAAGTGAGCGCGGAAGCTCCAACGACTGTCCAGGTCAAGCCCCAAGTATCGAATACAGGGCTTGACCCCCACCCTCTGGCCACTGACGACCAGCTGGGCAACCGGAGGTGGCGCACGCCGAGGCCCATGAAAACACAGGACCTCGGTCTTCTCCAGCGCCACCTGGAGCCCAAGCCTTCTTATACGACCGACGACCAGCGCCACGCATGCCGTGGCAAAGCGGGTAGCCTCCCGTAGGTCCCGCCCCCGGGCAGTGACCAAGGTGTCATCCGCGTAACACACGAGGTCAGTGCCCGTTAAAAGGGCGCCCCGCAGGTTCCAATCATACCCGATGTTCCACAGGATCGGGCCCAGAACCGACCCCTGTGGAACACCGCGTTGCATTTCCCTCGGCACTACAACGCCGTTCCGCCCCGTGCATAGCACAGACCTGTCTTCGAGATAGGCCCCGATCACGTCCCGAATGTAGGGAGGCGCCCGATGGTATTTCAGCGCCTCCCTAATAGTCGCAAAGGGCAGGGTGTTGAAGGCGTTCTTAATGTCTAGAGAGACCGCCAACAACACCCCACCCTGGGACGTCGCCTCTTCCGAGAGGGAGCGCACACGCGAGATCGCGTCGATCGTTGAGCGCCCCTCTCGGAACCCGAACTGCTTCGGGCTGAGATCGGGACCTACCTGAGACAGGTGTTGGACGAGTCGGCCCGCCAAGATTCGCTCGAAGAGCTTGCCGATCTCGTCCAACAGTACTATGGGGCGGAACGCCGAGGGAACCCCCGAACCTGCGGGGTGCTCCGCTTTGCGGAGCAGGACCACTCTACCCGCTTTCCACTGATTGGGAAACCGTCCCGACTCCAGACACGCGTTGAACAAGCGCCGGAGTCGGTCCCCTAGGGTGTTTAGGGCCAAGGCCAGGACGCGGCCGTGGATACCATCCGGACCCGGGGCGACATTCTTGCCCCGGAGTTTATCCACGGCCGCGGCGAACTCCTCCTCGGTAATGGCAGGAACCGCAGCAGCGCTGACGCCGCTGGCCTCTCCATCACTGCCACGCGGCATCATCGAAGGAGGTGTGAAGGGAGGCTGTCTCGGGAACAGCTCCTCCAACACCCTCCAGCTGCTGCGGTTGGAGACCCTCTGCCACGGGGGGCGCCCAGGGGCGTAATTTGCCCCTGACGAACCTATAAGGGCGCCACCATGGATCCCTGTCCAGGGTCTCCAGGAGTTCTTCCCTGGCTGTCTCCTTGGCCCTGCTGATGGACAGCTGCAGAGCTTTCTTCCTCTCTTTGTACTGCTCGTACAGCTGTGCTTCCTCGTCGGCGTCGCGGCCCCGCCTGAGTCGGCGGTGCCTGGTGTACCGGCGGCGGGCGGCGGAGCACTCCTCCCTCAACGCCGCTATCTCCTCCGACCACCAGTACACCTGACGCCTAGGAGGTCGAGGGCCGGCTCGGGGCATCGCCGCGTCGCAAATGTGCGACAGAGCCTCACCGAACCAGCCCACCTCTACGTCGACCTCCACAGGCCCCTCCGGTATTGGAACCCAGGCCTGGACGATGGAAGCCTCCATCAGCACGTCTTTATTCAGACGTTTCAACACCCATCTGGGGAGTTGTGGGACATTCCTCTCCTGGCGACCGGGGTGCGGGGCTACGGGTGAGAGGAGAACGTCTATCCGGATGTAACGATGATCGGATAGCGTCTCCACCTCATCCAACACCTGCCAGCTCCGCACCCTCTGTGCGATCGCTGGACTGCAGAGGGATACGTCGACATGCGACTCCCCCTGCTGTCTCACGCACGTGGCGGCCGACCCTCGGTTCAACACCACCAGGCCGGCCGCGGCCGCCCAGTCTTCCAGGACCCTGCCTCGAGAGTCGGTGATGGGGGAGCCCCATGCCGTGGATTTGGCATTGAAGTCCCCCATCACCATCATTGGACGGGCCGAGTATAGCTCCAGAGCGGCCCCCAGCCCGTCCATGAACTGCTCGAACTCGGCGAGAGTCCTGTTTGGAGAGAAGTATGTCCCGACAACGACGGTTTCCCCCCAACTCACTCCTATGTACCCCGCTCCGCCGAATAGGCGGCTGACGAGCGGGGTCGCGGGGTTGCCCGCGCCGACAATGGCCACCAGGCCAGAGGGGTCGCCGAACCAATGGTCGCTTCGTGGGACGCGATATGGTTCGGCGACCACTGCAAGGTCAACTCCCCACTGCACCGCGCTCTGCAGAAGCAGATCCTGGGCGCGCGCGCAGTGGTTCAGATTCCCCTGCAGGAGGCGATGGACTGCCATTATTAACCGGTGTCCATCACCTCAGCCTCTCCCCGGCGGCCATTGCCGCGGGCCGACGACAGTGCGTATCCCTTCTTTTTGTTGCGGGACTGGGGGCACTTTTTGGCCCCCACCCGGTGGTCAGCTGGGCGACCTGCCGCTGCGCAAACCACGCAGTGTGGGGCCGCCGAACATCCGGCCGCTTTGTGGGCGGGAACCCCACACCGGTAGCACAAGCCACTCCGGTCCTCCTCGTGCGAGCACCTGGCCAGCACGTGCCCGCATTCGAGGCACCGGAAGCACCGGAGTGGCTTCTGCCGCAGCAGTTCCACAGCGGCTGAGACCCAGCCGATCCGGATCCGCCCTGCTGTCGTGACCTTCTTCACCGCGGCCAATGGGGCCCGCACCCAGCAGGTGCCCAGGCCCGACGCCCCGCGCCGAATCTCCCCCACATTGACGGCGTCCGCCGGGCACACGCCGAGCTGTGCCACGGCGGCCGCCACCTCCTCCCGGTCGGTACCGTCATCCAAGCCCATGACCCTCATTTCGGCCGTCTTTGTGGGCCTGGCGATTCGGACTGTACCTTCCGGGTCCTTTGATTGGAGAACGAGCGGCCAAATGCTTCGGGAAGATGTCGAGAGTATCGGCCTCTTCCTGGGGCATTCGCTATCCGGCCCTCCGGATTCTCTACAAAGGCACCTTTGTCGCCACGTTGACCTATGCTGCATCTATATGGTACGAGAGGGCGAACTTTCACGTCGTCCGTAGTGTGCTTTTGCGGCTACAGCGTCCGGCGCTGATACTGCTGACCAAAGCGTACAGGAGTGTCAGCACCGCGGCGCTGCCAGTTTTGGGGGGAGTCCTGCCTGCAGACCTGGAGTTGACTCGTGCTGGTAGGATGGATAAGGAGCGCGAGTCCGCGCCCAGACCGGAGTTGAGCAGGCGTAAACGAGGGGTATGGGACGAGATAGTTGCGACATGGCAGGATCGTTGGACATCCTCCGCGGACGGCAGAGAGCTGCATCGTTTCTTCCCCGAGGTAGGTGTGCGGTTGACGTCTACGTGGGTCGAGCCGGACTACGAGACGTCCCAGATCCTCACTGGACACGGCTGCTTTAGGAAGCGTCTGCACGCCATGAAGCTCAGTGAGCGGAGTGGCTGCGACTGCGGGGCTGAAGACGAGGACGTCCACCATGCCCTGTGGGAATGCCCGCTGTACGGCGACGCGAGGATGGTGATGCTGGACGGCATACGTCGAGGCAACGGTGAGGAGGGACCAGCCTACTACCAGGATCTCGTGTCTTCGGTGGAGAATTTTAGACGGCTACGGGAGTTCGCGCATCAGTGGCATAAGAGGCGGAGCAGGTCGGAGAGGATGACACGTGGAGCGGAATCTGGAAGCACAGAGGAAGACATTCGGGAAGATCCGGAAGAAGATGGAGTGTTGCCCGGCACCGAAGTCTCAACTGCTGTTGCTGTGGAGTCCACTGCCCCAGAAAGGGGAGAAAGTGCACTAGGGACAAGGAATGTAGATTAAATAACTTGTAGGGAGTCAAGAGAGATGCGCGAAAGCGCACCTCCCGCGTTTCGGCCAGTATAACCGTGAGGTTGGAATGGCCATGGGTTGGTTGGAGGGTTTGTACCTTCCGGGAAGACGTCCCGGAACTTCGACGCGAGCGCGTCGGCCTGGTCTCCCGTCTGGGACCCTGGGATCTCTAGGATCCGGGCCCCAGTGGCCGCGGTCTTAAACCGCAGACTGATTATGCCCAAGGAGGCGAGGTCAATCTTGTCCTTCGCCTCCTTGAGGACCTTTGAATAGGTCATTCCCGCCGCTTCCGCCTCCGGACAAAGGGAGACAACTACCGAGCGCGGTGCGCGCAATTTTGATGGTGAGGGCGGGGCCGGTTTGCCCTTCTTCCCCTGAGAGGGGGCCCCAGAGCTCCTCTGAGTACCTTGAGTACTCTGGGTCTGCCTCTCAGGGACGTTGCGATTTTTACCGCCCCGTCTCACCACCGTGCTCCAGCCATCGTTTGCGCGCCCCGCGCCCGACGGCCCCGGCTGTTGACTACCGGAGGTCGGCCGGCTGGTCGGTTGAGCCGCTGGAAGCGGCGGGAATTCAGCACCTCGCGCCCCGCGCAAATGGGGGGCGTCCCTGAAGCCCGGTCCCCCTGCGCCAGGGATGCGGGACAGAACCTCATACTGCCCATCGCTCTGCAGCGGCGGGCGGTGTACCGGGCGGATCGACGCCTCCTGAAGGGAATGAACCTTTTGGATCATTTCCTTCAGCTCCTGGAAACGGGCGTCGACCATAAACCCGGTCGAGCGCAGAAGTTCCGCCCGCAGTTCGTCGGTGTCTATCACTGACGCCGGGGCCGGGCCAGGTGCCCTCACCCTCGCAGGCCCCTGTGGTGCCTGGGAAGCAGCTGAGGGAGTCTGTGGTGTCCTCGCCGCGAGCTGCTGCATTTGTGTTTGGAGCGCCTGGATCTGGCGACGGAGCTCCTTATTTTCTTTATGGAGCTCCCCAATTCGCTTCTCCATATAACCTAAAAATGTACTGTTCTAACCTAACTTATGCTACAAATAACCTAATTTAAATCTAAAACTTAAAATTAGGGCGTCTATATCACCAAAACAATGTTACTTATAACTACGACTCACTGTTTATGCGTCCTTTCGCCAAATTGCACTGCAATCCAAGTTTATTGCACTGTCACTGTCACCACGTGTCCCGATACACGTTTCCCGCTTTCCCAATGAGGGAGAGAGGTGTTCGTGTACTAAGTAGATAATTAAAAACACGGAAAAAGGGGGAACAAACTCCCGAAACTTCCCGAAACTCCCGAATACTGCGGGGATGCAAAAATTCGCGATGAGTTTACTACGGTACCGTACGGAGCAACGATTGAACACGTCCGCGCGCTACGACGGCCGGCACCGAAGTAGATAGGGACAACCCTCCACCAACCCATGGCCATTCCAACCTCTCGGTTATACTGGCCGAATCTGCGGGGAATGCGCGCTGAAAAGCACGCATTCTCTTGACCCCTACAAATTATTTCTACTCCAGTCCCTTGTCGCACTCTCCTCCTTCTGGGGCAGCGGACTAAACAATCACAGCTTCGGTGCCGGGCAGCGCTGCTTCTTCAGCAGTATCCTCTCTTCTTGAACACGTACCACCGTCAGTCCTCTCGTACTCGCTTCGTCTCCGGTGCCACTGATGCACGAACTCCTGCAGCCTCCTAAAATTCTCCTCCAAAAACACCAAGTCCGGGTAGTACAGCGGACCCTCTCCTTCGCCCTCACCGCGACGTATCCCCTCCACCAGCGTCCCCCTGAGATCGGAATATAGGGAGCACTCCCACACAACGTGGTGGAGGTCCTCTTCCGATTCCCCGCAACCGCAGCCGCTCGACTCGTAGAGTCTCATGGCGTGCAGTCGCTTACCGAAGCAGCCGTGTCCAGTCAGGATCTGTGACGTCTCGTAATCGGGTTCGACCCACGGAGACGCCAACCTAATAGCCACGTCCGGAAAGTATCGGTAGAGCTCTCTTCCATCCGCGGAGGAGTGCCAACGCTCCTGCCATTCCCCGACTATAGGCAGCACGGATTACCTCCACGTCCGCAGGCAAGACCCCCCCCCCCCCCCCCCAGTACTGGTAGCGCCGCCGTACTCACGCTCCTGTACGCTTTCGTAAGGAGGATGAGAGACGGTCGTTGCAGCCTCAGGACTATGCTACGTACGACATGGAGACTAATTCTCTCATGCCATACGGGTGCAGCATACGTCAACGTGGCTACGTAAGTGCCCTTGTAGAGAGTGCGGAGGGCCGGATAACGAATGCCCCAGGAAGACGCCGATACTCTCGACATCTTCCCGAAACATTTGGCCGCTCGCTCTTCAATCGTTGTCGCATGCTGCACGAAGGACATCCTGTCGTCTAGCGTCACTCCAAGGATGGTTGCCGCCGTGACGGTCCGGACCGAGTCGCCACCCATCCTGATGACTGGGGGCCGCTGGAGCTTTCCCTTTACGGTCATCGTCATGGACTTGCCTGGGGAGAACTCCAGCCGATTACGGGCACCCCAATCGAGGACGAGCGAGAGCGTGGCTTTCGCCTTGCTCTCGATGCTCGCTCGAGAATCGGCTCCGATCAGGACCGTAACATCGTCCGCGTACGCAACCATCCTTACTCCCTCAGGTAACGGGAGACGAAGCAGGTCATCCATCAGTAGGTTCCATAACGTCGGACCCAATACCGAACCTTGTGGACATCCCATGGTGCATTCCTTCCACAGCACCTGGTCACCGGTGATGAGGCACACGCGGCGGCCAGCGAAGTAGCCGCCAGCATCAGAATTATTAAAACCGCACCTGCACCGCAACCTCCAACTACAATACAAAAACCCGATGGGATTTTCACCCAAACCCCAATTGAAACAGCCGAAGCTATTCTCCATAAATTTTTCCCTGATGATACGCCGGACACTAGGCAGGCCCACCTGGAACATAGAATACAGTCAAATCTACCCCCTCCCAATACCCCTAATGAACCCCCTTTCACCATAGATGAAGTCCTCCTAACTGCTAAAGAAAGCAATCCAAAAAAAGCTCCCGGACCTGATCACCTTACCGCCGACATCATTGTTGCAGTCGTCGAATCCATTCCTGAAGTAATCACCGCCGTCATGAACAGATGCCTTGCGATAGGACATTTCCCTACGATTTGGAAGGTAGCACGCATCAAACTCATCCCAAAGAATGGTCAACAGAGTAACGCCAATAGCCTTACCTCTAGACCAATAGGTCTCCTCAACATCCTAGGAAAGCTATTGGAGAAACTCGTCATGCAACGCCTCACTCATCACATCTACACCACAAACGTCAACAATTCCCGTCAATATGGGTTCAAACCCCAAGTCTCCACCACACACGCTTTAGATAATGCCATCAGCAAAATTAGAACAGCCTCAACATCCGGCTACCAAGTCCTAGCCGTATCCCTTGATATCAAAGCCGCCTTTGATCACGCTTGGTGGCCTAACATCCTAAATAGACTTAGGCTCATCGGCTGCCCCAGAAACGTCTACGCTGTTCTGGCCAGCTATCTGAGGGACAGAACAGTCTCATTAAATCTGGCAGATGCCTCAGCCGCCAAACCACTGTCGAGAGGTTGCATACAGGGTTCTGTATGTGGGCCGGCAATGTGGAACCTGGTCCTGGACGGGCTTTTCGACCTGAGCCTTCCGGAAGGATGCCATCTTCAAGCATTCGCTGATGATGTGCTCCTGATCGTTCAGGCGAAAAGCGCGGCCAGACTTCAGGAGACCGCGGATGAGGCTCTGCATCAAATTCACAACTGGGGTTTAGATTCCAAACTCTCATTCGGACCATCCAAAACTGTCGCCATCACCTTCACCAGTAAAGCCCGTAAGTGCCGTATCCATATGGACGGTCACATCATCCCATTTCATAACCATATCAAACTACTCGGAGTCATCATCGATCGCAAACTCACCTTCATCCAACATGTCAATCACACCATCGACAAATGCACAAAACTATATCATAAAATCATCAAATTCATTCGTCCCACATGGGGTGTCAGCCCCGGAAACATTAGAACCATCTACCATCAAGTCATTGAACCCATCATCTGTTATGCTTCCGGAATTTGGAGCTCAGCGCTCAAATTCAAACTCTGCCAATACAAACTCACCTCATTGCAACGATCATTCGCTATCACCATCATCAGAGGGTTCAGGACGATCAGCACACCCGCGGCTATCGTTCTGACCGGTCTTCATCCCATATGTGGCAGAGTTCGGGCGGCTGCGCAGGCCGAGCTTGCTCGGGTGCGCAGTAGCCGGAATTCTGCCACATGACATTCCACTCGATTCACCCACTCCACCATCCGATCTCCTACATCCTAGGCAGAGAAGGGGAATCTCCTTCATGGAAGCCGACTCTGCCGAGGAACTCACCCACATTCTCGACCCCACCTCATTCACTTGCTACACCGATGGTAGTAAGCATCACGGGAAGGTCGGTGCAGCGGTCGTCATCCGGAACCCGAGCGGCTCTACAGTTCTGAGCAAGAAGCTCAAACTGCATGATGTCTGCTCGGTGTTTCAAGCGGAGATGGCCGCCATCGATCAAGCATGCCAACTCATCATCACGAAAAAACTGTCACCCGCAATCATCCTCACGGACAGCAAGTCATCGCTGATGGAACTGTCCAATCATAACAGCACCAACCATCTTTGTAACAACATTTTTAAATCACTCCATCTAGCCAAACATCACAACATCAACATTTCATTCATTTGGATTAGATCACACATCGGGATATCTGGCAATGAGGAGGCCGACCTCGCGGCCAAATCAGCAGCCAACTCCCATTCATCCCCTTCATTCTCCAAATTCCCCCTCAGCTACATAAAACATCACTTCATGCGGTTAAGTAAAGCCGAACTAGAGGACTTATACGACACGACAGACAATTGCCAGTATACCAAGCAGTGGTGCAGCAATTACGCTTAGCTGCTGCTTGTGATACAAGCCTTCCCTCCAAACTTTCATTTCACCCAGCTTCTCACCGGTCATTCATACTGCAAATCATACCTCAAACGGTTCGGGATCACCTCGGACGACAAATGCCCTTGCAACGATGATGCTCCGCAAACTATGGAGCATCTCGTCAAGGAGTGTCCGAGGTTTGGTCCCACGAGGCTCGACCATGAGACGGCCTGTAGCATGGTTCGGGTCTCAGAACCATTCCATCTTCCATCCATCATCAAACATCAATCAACCATCGACACTTTCACATCACACATATCATACATCATTCACAACCTCAAACATTTTAATCAGACATAATCACCCATATCATCACCAACATTCCCATACCTCCATCATCATCACTCTCATACCATCATCATCATATCCATACCATAGTCATCCAAACCACCAACGTTTTTATTTTGCTTTTCGTTTTGTTATTTTGTTTTTCGTTTTGTTAT